>NW_027639111.1:0-105288 GCF_951799975.1 Gobius niger
CAGGGTGTGTGGCAGGTGTAGGGGGTGTGGCAGGTGTGACAGGTGTGGCAGGTGTAGGGGGTGTGGCAGGTGTAGGGGGTGTGGCAGGTGCAGGGTGTGTGGCAGGTGTAGGGGGTGTGGCAGGTGTAGGGGGTGTGGCAGGTGTGGCAGGTGCAGGGGGTGTGGCAGGTGCAGAGGGTGTGGCAGGTGCAGGGGCGGTACCTGACGGTGTCCTGGACCCAGCGCTCTCCTTCGCTGCAGAAACTGTTCAGTCCTTCTCTGTAGAAAACCGCCTTGTGTTCACTGAGCGCCCAGACCACGCCCCCTGACACGCACACCTGTGTGAACACACCTGGGGTCTCCACCCTGACGGAGCGGGCGCAGGGGCGGTCAGGGGAGAGGCCTACGGGAGGGGGAGGGGGGGAGGAGGGGGGGAGGGGGGGAGGAGAGAGGGAGGAGAGGGGGAGGAGAGGGGGAGGAGAGGGAGGGAGGAGGGGGGAGGGGGGGGAGGAGAGGGGGAGGAGAGAGGAGAGGAGAGAGGGAGGAGAGAGGGAGGAGAGAGGGGGAGGAGAGGGGGAGGAGGGGGGGAGAAGAGGGGGGAGGAGAGGGGGAGGAGAGAGGGAGGAGAGGGGGAGGAGAGGGGGAGGGGGGGAGGGGGGGGGGAGGAGGGAGGAGGGGGGGAGGAGAGGGGGAGGGGGGGAGGAGAGAGAGAGGATAAATTATATATATATATTTGATGTAAACAGAAGTGTTTGACAAAGGAAAAAAAAGCGAAAGTCTGAGCCTCCAAAAAAACTGGAATAACTGGGCCTGAAGACAAAAGTCTCGGACCTCCTTTTGTCTTCAGACCCAGCTTTTTTCGGCGTACGGATCCTGGAAGAGCACCTGACCCACAGCAGCTCACTCGCTACAAGGTAAGGGGCGCTGTGACTCACCTGTCTGCAGGTAGGGGGCGCTGTGACTCACCTGTCTGCAGGTAGAGGGCGCTGTGACTCACCTGTCTGCAGGTAGAGGCTGTGACTCACCTGTCTGCAGGTAGAGGCTGTGACTCACCTGTCTGCAGGTAGAGGCTGTGACTCACCTGTCTGCAGGTAGGGGGCGCTGTGACTCACCTGTCTGCAGGTAGAGGCTGTGACTCACCTGTCTGCAGGTAGAGGGCGCTGTGACTCACCTGTCTGCAGGTAGAGGGCGCTGTGACTCACCTGTCTGCAGGTAGAGGCTGTGACTCACCTGTCTGCAGGTAGAGGCTGTGACTCACCTGTCTGCAGGTAGAGGGCGCTGTGACTCACCTGTCTGCAGGTAGAGGCTGTGACTCACCTGTCTGCAGGTAGAGGCTGTGACTCACCTGTCTGCAGGTAGAGGCTGTGACTCACCTGTCTGCAGGTAGAGGCTGTGACTCACCTGTCTGCAGGTAGGGGGCGCTGTGACTCACCTGTCTGCAGGTAGAGGCTGTGACTCACCTGTCTGCAGGTAGAGGGCGCTGTGACTCACCTGTCTGCAGGTAGGGGGCGCTGTGACTCACCTGTCTGCAGGTAGGGGGCGCTGTGACTCACCTGTCTGCAGGTAGAGGCTGTGACTCACCTGTCTGCAGGTAGAGGCTGTGACTCACCTGTCTGCAGGTAGAGGCTGTGACTCACCTGTCTGCAGGTAGAGGCTGTGACTCACCTGTCTGCAGGTAGAGGCTGTGACTCACCTGTCTGCAGGTAGAGGCTGTGACTCACCTGTCTGCAGGTAGAGGCTGTGACTCACCTGTCTGCAGGTAGAGGCTGTGACTCACCTGTCTGCAGGTAGAGGCTGTGACTCACCTGTCTGCAGGTAGGGGGCGCTGTGACTCACCTGTCTGCAGGTAGAGGCTGTGACTCACCTGTCTGCAGGTAGGGGGCGCTGTGACTCACCTGTCTGCAGGTAGGGGGCGCTGTGACTCACCTGTCTGCAGGTAGAGGCTGTGACTCACCTGTCTGCAGGTAGAGGGCGCTGTGACTCACCTGTCTGCAGGTAGGGGGCGCTGTGACTCACCTGTCTGCAGGTAGGGGGCGCTGTGACTCACCTGTCTGCAGGTAGGGGGCGCTGTGACTCACCTGTCTGCAGGTAGAGGCTGTGACTCACCTGTCTGCAGGTAGAGGGCGCTGTGACTCACCTGTCTGCAGGTAGAGGCTGTGACTCACCTGTCTGCAGGTAGAGGCTGTGACTCACCTGTCTGCAGGTAGAGGCTGTGACTCACCTGTCTGCAGGTAGAGCCTGTGACTCACCTGTCTGCAGGTAGGGGGCGCTGTGACTCACCTGTCTGCAGGTAGAGGCTGTGACTCACCTGTCTGCAGGTAGAGGCTGTGACTCACCTGTCTGCAGGTAGAGGCTGTGACTCACCTGTCTGCAGGTAGGGGGCGCTGTGACTCACCTGTCTGCAGGTAGAGGGCGCTGTGACTCACCTGTCTGCAGGTAGAGGCTGTGACTCACCTGTCTGCAGGTAGAGGCTGTGACTCACCTGTCTGCAGGTAGAGGCTGTGACTCACCTGTCTGCAGGTAGAGGCTGTGACTCACCTGTCTGCAGGTAGAGGCTGTGACTCACCTGTCTGCAGGTAGAGGCTGTGACTCACCTGTCTGCAGGTAGAGGGCGCTGTGACTCACCTGTCTGCAGGTAGGGGGCGCTGTGACTCACCTGTCTGCAGGTAGGGGGCGCTGTGACTCACCTGTCTGCAGGTAGGGGGCGCTGTGACTCACCTGTCTGCAGGTAGGGGGCGCTGTGACTCACCTGTCTGCAGGTAGGGGGCGCTGTGACTCACCTGTCTGCAGGTAGAGGCTGTGACTCACCTGTCTGCAGGTAGAGGCTGTGACTCACCTGTCTGCAGGTAGGGGGCGCTGTGACTCACCTGTCTGCAGGTAGAGGCTGTGACTCACCTGTCTGCAGGTAGAGGCTGTGACTCACCTGTCTGCAGGTAGAGGCTGTGACTCACCTGTCTGCAGGTAGAGGGCGCTGTGACTCACCTGTCTGCAGGTAGAGGCTGTGACTCACCTGTCTGCAGGTAGAGGCTGTGACTCACCTGTCTGCAGGTAGGGGGCGCTGTGACTCACCTGTCTGCAGGTAGAGGGCGCTGTGACTCACCTGTCTGCAGGTAGGGGGCGCTGTGACTCACCTGTCTGCAGGTAGAGGCTGTGACTCACCTGTCTGCAGGTAGAGGCTGTGACTCACCTGTCTGCAGGTAGAGGGCGCTGTGACTCACCTGTCTGCAGGTAGAGGGCGCTGTGACTCACCTGTCTGCAGGTAGGGGGCGCTGTGACTCACCTGTCTGCAGGTAGAGGCTGTGACTCACCTGTCTGCAGGTAGAGGCTGTGACTCACCTGTCTGCAGGTAGGGGCTGTGACTCACCTGTCTGCAGGTACAGGCTGTGACTCACCTGTCTGCAGGTAGAGGCTGTGACTCACCTGTCTGCAGGTAGAGGCTGTGACTCACCTGTCTGCAGGTACAGGCTGTGACTCACCTGTCTGCAGGTAGAGGGTGCTGTGACTCACCTGTCTGCAGGTAGAGGCTGTGACTCACCTGTCTGCAGGTAGAGGCTGTGACTCACCTGTCTGCAGGTAGAGGGTGCTGTGACTCACCTGTCTGCAGGTAGAGGCTGTGACTCACCTGTCTGCAGGTAGAGGCTGTGTGTCACCTGTCTGCAGGTAGAGGCTGTGACTCACCTGTCTGCAGGTAGGGGGCGCTGTGACTCACCTGTCTGCAGGTAGAGGCTGTGACTCACCTGTCTGCAGGTAGAGGCTGTGTGTCACCTGTCTGCAGGTAGAGGCTGTGACTCACCTGTCTGCAGGTAGAGGCTGTGACTCACCTGTCTGCAGGTAGGGGGCGCTGTGACTCACCTGTCTGCAGGTAGAGGCTGTGACTCACCTGTCTGCAGGTAGAGGCTGTGACTCACCTGTCTGCAGGTAGAGGCTGTGACTCACCTGTCTGCAGGTAGAGGGCGCTGTGACTCACCTGTCTGCAGGTAGAGGGCGCTGTGACTCACCTGTCTGCAGGTAGAGGCTGTGACTCACCTGTCTGCAGGTAGAGGCTGTGACTCACCTGTCTGCAGGTAGGGGGCGCTGTGACTCACCTGTCTGCAGGTAGAGGGCGCTGTGACTCACCTGTCTGCAGGTAGAGGCTGTGACTCACCTGTCTGCAGGTAGAGGCTGTGACTCACCTGTCTGCAGGTAGGGGGCGCTGTGACTCACCTGTCTGCAGGTAGAGGCTGTGACTCACCTGTCTGCAGGCAGGGGGCGCTGTGACTCACCTGTCTGCAGGTAGAGGCTGTGACTCACCTGTCTGCAGGTAGAGGGCGCTGTGACTCACCTGTCTGCAGGTAGAGGGCGCTGTGACTCACCTGTCTGCAGGTAGAGGCTGTGACTCACCTGTCTGCAGGTAGAGGCTGTGACTCACCTGTCTGCAGGTAGAGGGCGCTGTGACTCACCTGTCTGCAGGTAGGGGGCGCTGTGACTCACCTGTCTGCAGGTAGAGGCTGTGACTCACCTGTCTGCAGGTAGAGGCTGTGACTCACCTGTCTGCAGGTAGGGGGCGCTGTGACTCACCTGTCTGCAGGTAGAGGGCGCTGTGACTCACCTGTCTGCAGGTAGAGGCTGTGACTCACCTGTCTGCAGGTAGAGGGCGCTGTGACTCACCTGTCTGCAGGTAGAGGCTGTGACTCACCTGTCTGCAGGTAGAGGCTGTGACTCACCTGTCTGCAGGTAGGGGGCGCTGTGACTCACCTGTCTGCAGGTAGAGGCTGTGACTCACCTGTCTGCAGGTAGGGGGCGCTGTGACTCACCTGTCTGCAGGTAGAGGCTGTGACTCACCTGTCTGCAGGTAGAGGCTGTGACTCACCTGTCTGCAGGTAGAGGGCGCTGTGACTCACCTGTCTGCAGGTAGAGGGCGCTGTGACTCACCTGTCTGCAGGTAGAGGCTGTGACTCACCTGTCTGCAGGTAGAGGCTGTGACTCACCTGTCTGCAGGTAGGGGGCGCTGTGACTCACCTGTCTGCAGGTAGAGGCTGTGACTCACCTGTCTGCAGGTAGAGGCTGTGTGTCACCTGTCTGCAGGTAGAGGCTGTGACTCACCTGTCTGCAGGTAGAGGGCGCTGTGACTCACCTGTCTGCAGGTAGAGGCTGTGACTCACCTGTCTGCAGGTAGAGGCTGTGACTCACCTGTCTGCAGGTAGAGGCTGTGACTCACCTGTCTGCAGGTAGAGGCTGTGACTCACCTGTCTGCAGGTAGGGGGCGCTGTGACTCACCTGTCTGCAGGTAGAGGCTGTGACTCACCTGTCTGCAGGTAGGGGGCGCTGTGACTCACCTGTCTGCAGGTAGAGGCTGTGACTCACCTGTCTGCAGGTAGAGGCTGTGACTCACCTGTCTGCAGGTAGAGGCTGTGACTCACCTGTCTGCAGGTAGAGGGCGCTGTGACTCACCTGTCTGCAGGTAGAGGCTGTGACTCACCTGTCTGCAGGTAGGGGGCGCTGTGACTCACCTGTCTGCAGGTAGAGGCTGTGACTCACCTGTCTGCAGGTAGAGGCTGTGACTCACCTGTCTGCAGGTAGAGGGCGCTGTGACTCACCTGTCTGCAGGTAGAGGCTGTGACTCACCTGTCTGCAGGTAGAGGCTGTGACTCACCTGTCTGCAGGTAGAGGGCGCTGTGACTCACCTGTCTGCAGGTAGAGGCTGTGACTCACCTGTCTGCAGGTAGAGGGCGCTGTGACTCACCTGTCTGCAGGTAGAGGCTGTGACTCACCTGTCTGCAGGTAGAGGCTGTGACTCACCTGTCTGCAGGTAGGGGGCGCTGTGACTCACCTGTCTGCAGGTAGGGGGCGCTGTGACTCACCTGTCTGCAGGTAGAGGCTGTGACTCACCTGTCTGCAGGTAGAGGCTGTGACTCACCTGTCTGCAGGTAGAGGGCGCTGTGACTCACCTGTCTGCAGGTAGAGGGCGCTGTGACTCACCTGTCTGCAGGTAGAGGCTGTGACTCACCTGTCTGCAGGTAGAGGGCGCTGTGACTCACCTGTCTGCAGGTAGAGGCTGTGACTCACCTGTCTGCAGGTAGAGGCTGTGACTCACCTGTCTGCAGGTAGAGGCTGTGACTCACCTGTCTGCAGGTAGAGGCTGTGACTCACCTGTCTGCAGGTAGGGGGCGCTGTGACTCACCTGTCTGCAGGTAGGGGGCGCTGTGACTCACCTGTCTGCAGGTAGGGGGCGCTGTGACTCACCTGTCTGCAGGTAGAGGCTGTGACTCACCTGTCTGCAGGTAGAGGCTGTGACTCACCTGTCTGCAGGTAGGGGGCGCTGTGACTCACCTGTCTGCAGGTAGGGGGCGCTGTGACTCACCTGTCTGCAGGTAGAGGCTGTGACTCACCTGTCTGCAGGTAGAGGCTGTGACTCACCTGTCTGCAGGTAGAGGCTGTGACTCACCTGTCTGCAGGTAGGGGGCGCTGTGACTCACCTGTCTGCAGGTAGGGGGCGCTGTGACTCACCTGTCTGCAGGTAGGGGGCGCTGTGACTCACCTGTCTGCAGGTAGAGGCTGTGACTCACCTGTCTGCAGGTAGAGGCTGTGACTCACCTGTCTGCAGGTAGAGGCTGTGACTCACCTGTCTGCAGGTAGGGGGCGCTGTGACTCACCTGTCTGCAGGTAGAGGCTGTGACTCACCTGTCTGCAGGTAGAGGCTGTGACTCACCTGTCTGCAGGTAGGGGGCGCTGTGACTCACCTGTCTGCAGGTAGGGGGCGCTGTGACTCACCTGTCTGCAGGTAGGGGGCGCTGTGACTCACCTGTCTGCAGGTAGGGGGCGCTGTGACTCACCTGTCTGCAGGTAGAGGGCGCTGTGACTCACCTGTCTGCAGGTAGGGGGCGCTGTGACTCACCTGTCTGCAGGTAGAGGCTGTGACTCACCTGTCTGCAGGTAGAGGGCGCTGTGACTCACCTGTCTGCAGGTAGAGGCTGTGACTCACCTGTCTGCAGGTAGGGGGCGCTGTGACTCACCTGTCTGCAGGTAGAGGGCGCTGTGACTCACCTGTCTGCAGGTAGGGGGCGCTGTGACTCACCTGTCTGCAGGTACAGGTCTCCGTTGGGCCTCAGGACCCAGGCCGAGTCCTCGCTGAGGGAAACGTAAGCCGCCTGCTCCAGGGCCTTGTACCAGTGTCTCCGCCCCTTCGCCGCCGCTTTGGAGCACGCCATGGCCACCAGGGAGCGCTGTTCCACCTTCCACAGCAGGCTGCCTGAGAACAAACAGGGATGAACTCCTGTTGCCAAGGTAACGCCTCAGAGCGGCCATGTTGGGGTTTTACTGTCATTATTCAGAATTCAACAAAACGTCACTGACCCCAAATACAGGGGGAGGAGCCTGAGGGAGAGGGGAGGAGCCTCAGGCAGAGGGGAGGAGCCTGAGGCAGAGGGGAGGAGCCTCAGGCAGAGGGGAGGAGCCTGAGGCAGAGGGGAGGAGCCTGAGGCAGAGGGGAGGAGCCTGAGGGAGAGGGGAGGAGCCTGAGGGAGAGGGGGAGGAGCCTGAGGGAGAGGGGAGGAGCCTGAGGGAGAGGGGGAGGAGCCTCAGGCAGAGGGGAGGAGCCTGAGGCAGAGGGGAGGAGCCTCAGGCAGAGGGGAGGAGCCTGAGGGAGAGGGGTGGAGTCTGAGGGGAGGTACCTGAGGGCGACAGCGCTGCCTGGTGGACGTTGTCCTCAAAGCGAGTCCAGTTCAGTCCAGTCTCCGACAGAGGAGAGAAGAACAGACCTCCCCTGAAGTCCAGGCACCAGAGGAACCTGAGGACACAGAGGTTTCAGAGACTGAGAGAGAGGGGGAGGAGCCTGAGGGAGAGGGGAGGAGCCTGAGGGAGAGGGGAGGAACCTGAGGGAGAGGGGAGGAACCTGAGGGAGAGGGGAAGAACCTGAGGGAGAGGGGGAGGAGCCTAAGGGAGAGGGGAGGAGCCTGAGGCAGAGGGGAGGAGCCTGAGGCAGAGGGGAGGAGCCTGAGGAGACAGAGGTTTCAGAGACTGAGAGAGAGGGGGAGGAGCCTGAGGGAGAGGGGGAGGAGCCTGAGGGAGAGGGGAGGAGCCTGAGGGAGAGGGGGAGGAGCCTGAGGGAGAGGGGGAGGAGCCTGAGGGAGAGGGGAGGAGCCTGAGGGAGAGGGGGAGGAGCCTGAGGGAGAGGGGAGGAGCCTGAGGGAGAGGGGGAGGAGCCTGAGGGAGAGGGGAGGAGCCTGAGGGAGAGGGGAGGAGCCTGAGGGAGAGGGGAGGAGCCTGAGGGAGAGGGGGAGGTTTCAGAGACTGAGCCTCAGGTTTGAGGAGCAGCAGAGTTTTGTTCATGAAGCTCAGTCTCAAATATGATTTTAATAAATGTTATTATTGTTAAAAACCTTAGATTCAGTCGACGAGATTTTAATTATTTATTACATTTAATATTTTCATCTAAAAGTAAGACTTAAACTAAGGAGGGAGCGGAGTTACCTGTCAGGTGAAGGGGGCGGAGTTACCTGTCTGTCAGGTGAAGGGGGCGGAGTTACCTGTCTGTAAGGTGAAGGGGCGGAGTTACCTGTCTGTCAGGTGAAGGGGGCGGAGTTACCTGTCTGTCAGGTGAAGGGGCGGAGTTACCTGTCTGTCAGGTGAAGGGGGCGGAGCTACCTGTCAGGTGAAGGGGGCGGAGTTACCTGTCTGTCAGGTGAAGGGGCGGAGTTACCTGTCTGTCAGGTGAAGGGGCGGAGTTACCTGTCTGTCAGGTGAAGGGGCGGAGTTACCTGACTGTCAGGTGAAGGGGCGGAGTTACCTGTCTGTCAGGTGAAGGGGGCGGAGTTACCTGTCTGTCAGGTGAAGGGGGCGGAGTTACCTGTCTGTCAGGTGAAGGGGGCGGAGTTACCTGTCTGTCAGGTGAAGGGGCGGAGTTACCTGTCTGTCAGGTGAAGGGGCGGAGTTACCTGTCTGTCAGGTGAAGGGGGCGGAGTTACCTGTCTGTCAGGTGAAGGGGCGGAGTTACCTGTCTGTCAGGTGAAGGGGCGGAGTTACCTGTCTGTCAAGTGAAGGGGGCGGAGTTACCTGTCTGTCAGGTGAAGGGGCGGAGTTACCTGACTGTCAGGTGAAGGGGCGGAGTTACCTGTCTGTCAGGTGAAGGGGCGGAGTTACCTGTCTGTCAGGTGAAGGGGCGGAGTTACCTGTCTGTCAGGTGAAGGGGACGGAGTTACCTGTCAGGTGAAGGGGCGGAGTTACCTGTCTGTCAGGTGAAGGGGCGGACTTACCTGACTGTCAGGTGAAGGGGGCGGAGTTACCTGTCAGGTGAAGGGGCGGAGTTACCTGTCTGTCAGGTGAAGGGGGCGGAGCTACCTGTCTGTCAGGTGAAGGGGGCGGAGTTACCTGACTGTCAGGTGAAGGGGGCGGAGTTACCTGTCAGGTGAAGGGGCGGAGTTACCTGTCTGTCAGGTGAAGGGGCGGAGTTACCTGACTGTCAGGTGAAGGGGCGGACTTACCTGACTGTCAGGTGAAGGGGGCGGAGTTACCTGTCAGGTGAAGGGGTGGAGTTACCTGTTTGTCAGGTGCAGGGGGCGGAGTTACCTGTCTGTCAGGTGCAGGGGGCGGAGTTACCTGTCAGGTGAAGGGGCGGAGTTACCTGTCTGTCAGGTGAAGGGGTGGAGTTACCTGACTGTCAGGTGAAGGGGGCGGAGTTACCTGTCTGTCAGGTGAAGGGGGCGGAGTTACCTGACTGTCAGGTGAAGGGGGCGGAGTTACCTGTCTGTCAGGTGAAGGGGGCGGAGTTACCTGTCAGGTGAAGGGGCGGAGTCACCTGTTTGTCAGGTGAAGGGGGCGGAGTTACCTGTCTGTCAGGTGAAGGGGGCGGAGTTACCTGTCAGGTGAAGGGGCGGAGTTACCTGTCTGTCAGGTGAAGGGGGCGGAGTTACCTGACTGTCAGGTGAAGGGGCGGAGTTACCTGACTGTCAGGTGAAGGGGGCGGAGTTACCTGTCAGGTGAAGGGGCGGAGTTACCTGTCTGTCAGGTGAAGGGGCGGACTTACCTGACTGTCAGGTGAAGGGGGCGGAGTTACCTGTCTGTCAGGTGAAGGGGGCGGAGTTACCTGTCTGTCAGGTGAAGGGGCGGAGTTACCTGTCTGTCAGGTGAAGGGGCGGAGCTACCTGTCTGTCAGGTGAAGGGGCGGAGTTACCTGTCTGTCAGGTGAAGGGGCGGAGTTACCTGACTGTCAGGTGAAGGGGCGGAGTTACCTGTCTGTCAGGTGAAGGGGCGGAGTTACCTGTCTGTCAGGTGAAGGGGCGGAGTTACCTGTCTGTCAGGTGAAGGGGCGGACTTACCTGACTGTCAGGTGAAGGGGGCGGAGTTACCTGTCTGTCAGGTGAAGGGGGCGGAGTTACCTGTCTGTCAGGTGAAGGGGCGGAGTTACCTGTCTGTCAGGTGAAGGGGCGGAGCTACCTGTCTGTCAGGTGAAGGGGGCGGAGTTACCTGTCTGTCAGGTGAAGGGGCGGAGTTACCTGACTGTCAGGTGAAGGGGCGGAGTTACCTGTCTGTCAGGTGAAGGGGCGGAGTTACCTGTCTGTCAGGTGAAGGGGGCGGAGTTACCTGTCTGTCAGGTGAAGGGGGCGGAGTTACCTGTCTGTCAGGTGAAGGGGCGGAGTTACCTGTCTGTCAGGTGAAGGGGCGGAGCTACCTGTCTGTCAGGTGAAGGGGCGGAGTTACCTGTCTGTCAGGTGGAGGGGCGGAGTTACCTGTCTGTCAGGTGAAGGGGCGGAGTTACCTGTCTGTTAGGTGAAGGGGTGGAGTTACCTGTCTGTCAGGTGAAGGGGGCGGAGTTACCTGTCTGTCAGGTGAAGGGGGCGGAGTTACCTGACTGTCAGGTGAAGGGGCGGAGTTACCTGTCTGTCAGGTGAAGGGGGCGGAGTTACCTGACTGTCAGGTGAAGGGGGCGGAGTTACCTGTCTGTCAGGTGAAGGGGCGGAGTTACCTGACTGTCAGGTGAAGGGGGCGGAGTTACCTGTCTGTCAGGTGAAGGGGGCGGAGTTACCTGACTGTCAGGTGAAGGGGCGGAGTTACCTGTCTGTCAGGTGAAGGGGGCGGAGTTACCTGACTGTCAGGTGAAGGGGCGGAGTTACCTGTCTGTCAGGTGAAGGGGGCGGAGTTACCTGTCTGTCAGGTGGAGGGGCGGAGTTACCTGTCTTTCAGGTGGAGGGGCGGAGTTACCTGTCTGTCAGGTGAAGGGGGCGGAGTTACCTGTCCGTCAGGTGAAGGGGGCGGAATTACCTGTCTGTCAGGTGGAGGGGCGGAGTTACCTGTCTGTCAGGTGAAGGGGCGGAGTTACCTGTCTGTCAGGTGAAGGGGCGGAGTTACCTGTCTGTCAGGTGAAGGGGCGGAGTTACCTGTCTGTCAGGTGGAGGGGCGGAGTTACCTGTCTGTCAGGTGAAGGGGCGGAGTTACCTGTCTGTCAGGTGCAGGGGGCGGAGTTACCTGTCTGTCAGGTGCAGGGGGCGGAGTTACCTGTCAGGTGAAGGGGCGGAGTTACCTGACTGTCACGTGAAGGGGGCGGAGTTACCTGTCAGGTGAAGGGGCGGAGTTACCTGTCTGTCAGGTGAAGGGGCGGAGTTACCTGTCTGTCAGGTGAAGGGGCGGAGTTACCTGTCTGTCAGGTGAAGGGGGCGGAGTTACCTGTCTGTCAGGTGAAGGGGGCGGAGTTACCTGTCTGTCAGGTGAAGGGGGCGGAGTTACCTGTCTGTCAGGTGAAGGGGCGGAGTTACCTGTCTGTCAGGTGCAGGGGGCGGAGTTACCTGTCTGTCAGGTGAAGGGGGCGGAGTTACCTGTCTGTCAGGTGAAGGGGGCGGAGTTACCTGTCTGTCAGGTGAAGGGGCGGAGTTACCTGTCTGTCAGGTGCAGGGGGCGGAGTTACCTGTCTGTCAGGTGAAGGGGGCGGAGTTACCTGTCTGTCAGGTGAAGGGGGCGGAGTTACCTGTCTGTCAGGTGCAGGCTGAGGACGCCACAGCCCGGGCCGCTGTGATTGGTCCAGCTCTCACACAGCCCCTCCCTCTGCCTCTCCAGGTCGTCTAATTGGTCGCTGCTCTCTGGCTCCTGATTGGTGGGTAGGCGGGGCATATCTCTGTCCTGTCCTCCAGGGGGCGCCGCGCTGTAGATGTCGTCCTCGTCACTGGAGACGCTGTTTTCCATCGGCTCCGTCTGTAAAGACATTTATTTTTATTCAAATGTATAAACCCAATAGTTTGAAATAGAACATTCTTCTTTCTCTTACTTTTTTCACAAATATATTAATATTCACACATTCACAAACACAAGAAAATGAAATAAAATCCCTCCCCCCTAAAACCCCCCCTTCACTCAATCACAACAACATTATTTTCTACAAATCAAAGTCTTTTACAAGGCGTAGAAATGTCTGTAAAGTTTCCCTTTGGCCACAGAGTCACTGCTCCTCAGCTTCAGGTCCGTCTCTGTCCTTCCATTTCAAAGCTTCACATGTTTCTCCTGCACCAAACAAACATGGACCCGTTTCTGGTTTCTTGTCTTGAATTTGAAGCTATTTGGAAACATCCAGAGTTTACCATATAAGGACATTCTACATCAATGACATCAGAAATCTGCTTCCAAAGATTTGAACTTCCTCACACACCGATAAATGCCCCTTTTCTTTACCACATGTGACACAGTCATGAGGAACATCAGGGTGGAGATGATGGAGGAACATCAGGGTGGAGATGATGGAGCTTCACTGGTGATGAAGGTTCTGCACTAATCCATCACACAGACCTTTATTCATCCACATTCTTACTGTTTTCTTTTCACTGTTCTGCAACTTCATCTGAGGAACAAGTTTGACCCACCCGCGAAATGTCCCACCACGATTACCTGACGCGCTTCCTGAGGAGAAGAAGAAGAAGAAGAAGAAAGCCAAAAGAAGAATGGTGAAGCCTCAAGAGGGCCAAGCAAGTGGAGACACGGCTCCTCCCAGCGGTCAATGACCCAGGGATGACCCAGAGATGACCCAAAGATGACCCAGAGATGACCCAGGGATGACCCAGAGATGACCCAGAGATGACCCAGAGCTGACCCAGAGATGACCCAGAGAGAGATGACCCAGAGATGGCCCAGAGATGACCCAAAGATGACCCAGAGATGACCCAGGGATGACCCAGAGATGACCCAGAGATGACCCAGAGCTGACCCAGAGATGACCCAGAGAGAGATGACCCAGAGATGGCCCAGAGATGACCCAGAGATGATCCAGAGATGACCCAGAGATGACCCAGAGAGAGATGGCCCAGAGATGACCCAGAGATGACCCAGAGCTGACCCAGAGATGACCCAGAGAGAGATGACCCAGAGATGACCCAGAGAGAGATGACCCAGAGATGGCCCAGAGATGACCCAGAGATGATCCAGAGATGACCCAGAGATGACCCAGAGATGACCCAGAGATGACCCAGAGATGACCCAGAGCTGACCCAGAGATGACCCAGAGAGAGATGGCCCAGAGATGACCCAGAGATGACCCAGAGCTGACCCAGAGATGACCCAGAGAGAGATGACCCAGAGATGACCCAGAGCTGACCCAGAGATGACCCAGAGAGAGATGACCCAGAGATGGCCCAGAGATGACCCAGAGATGATCCAGAGATGACCCAGAGATGACCCAGAGATGACCCAGAGATGACCCAGAGATGATCCAGAGATGACCCAGAGATGACCCAGAGATGACCCAGAGATGACCCAGAGATGATCCAGAGATGACCCAGAGACGACCCAGGGATGACCCAGAGATGACCCAGAGACGACCCAGAGATGACCCAGAGATGGCCCAGAGATGACCCAGGGATGACCAAAAGAAAATCCAGGAAAATTCAGCTGCCGTTGAAAAGAACTAAACCGACATCGCCGAGCTCCAAGTCGAGATGGACCTTCTTAAAGAGAAAAGCTTGAAAAGAGCTTGTGAAGAGCTTGTGAAGAGCCAGTGGAATCTGAGCTCCTGGGCCGCCCCGAGGAGGATGGTGAGAACACACGGGAGGCGGTCATCGTAAGGTAAGGCTTGGCGTAAAAGAGAGCCAGAGCTGCCATCCTGCAGTTTGGCACGAGAACCGTGAAAGAGGACGTGTGGAGCAAATGGCGTGAAGGTCTGCAAGGATCTTCACATTAACTTCAAGGAAGACTTTTCCAAGGAGGAAAAGCTGCATCTTCTGGTGCAAGAAGAGAAAAGGAAGGGACTTCTTTATCTCCTTCTAACGAGAACTGTTCACAGAACACGTAACATACACAAAGGCTACATGCTAACATGCTAACATTTCCTTCACGTGTGTTTGGAACTGGCTCTGTTTGACTCTTCTGAAGCGGTCGTAATGCGAGGGAACTGAAGAATAATATTCAACGTGAGGCTGCTTTTCTTTTTTGTAAGAATCTTGAATATCCCCAATTTTAAATGTGAACATATTTTATATTTTTTTGAAGGTTTAGAAAATTCTGTCTCCGATATTGTTAATACATTGTTGTAAATGGAGACACTCACTTTAGGAATGAACTCAAACTGTATTATCAAGTCCAGCTTTAAGAAAATAGTATCTGAAAAATACCTCTGTACAGTCCCTAAAAATGTTCACCCTTCATTTTACTCGTATTTTGCACCTCCTCCAGATTTTGTATTTTGAAATTGCTAAATAAAAAAGAAAAAAATAAATATAAAATGGCGGTTGTGGAATAAACTGAACTAAAAGTGGAGTTTTCTTTAACACGGCTGAACTTCATCCACATGAATATGAGGAAAATGTGTTTCAGGTTTTCTGTCATTTATGTTTCATAGAAAAATAAGGCGTTTTATTTGATGTATTTTATTCCAAAATTTGTTTAGTTTTGGAATAAAGTAATTAGTGAAAAATATATATATTTTTTGGTTTAAATTTCAGGAACTTTGAAAAAGGTTTTACGTTTGTTGAAATATTTGTAAAAATGAGCTTTGTTCTGTTTTGTTAACGTGAGCCTGAAATAAAGGAACGAGATCTGTAAAAATCCTTCAGTGCAGACCTTCAGGTCCTGGTTCTGGTCCTGGTTCTGGAACTTGTCCCGGTCCTGGTTCTGGAACTTGTCCTGGTCCTGGTTCTGGGACTTGTCCCGGGCCGCTCCGCTCTCGGGGCTCATGAACGGGTGGTCGTGGGTCTGGGAGGGCATCTGGTCTTGGTGGTAGGAGAAGGTGCACTCCAGCAGCAGGTCCACGTCGGGCGTCTGCAGCGGGTTCATCCCAGAGGACTGAGTCGGGTCCGACAGGGGCCCAGACAGGGGCCCAGACAGGGGCCCAGAGAGGGGCCCAGACAGGGGCCCAGACAGGGGCAGGGGTCCAGGCCGGAGCCGGGACTGAGGACTGGACACAAAACAAAAGAGGAGAGGTTGGCTGCAGGTGCTGATTCCAGAGAATAAACCAGATAAACCAGAGAATAAACCAGATAAACCGGTCTCACACCTGCCCCCTGCTGGTCAGCCCTCACACCTGCCCCCTGCTGGTCAGCCCTCACACCTGCCCCCTGCTGCCCTCACACCTGCCCCCTGCTGCCCTCACACCTGCCCCCTGCTGCCCTCACACCTGCCCCCTGCTGGCCTCACACCTGCCCCCTGCTGGTCAGCCCTCACACCTGCCCCCTGCTGGTCAGCCCTCACACCTGCCCCCTGCTGGTCAGCCCTCACACCTGCCCCCTGCTGGTCAGCCCTCACACCTGCCCCCTGCTGGTCAGCCCTCACACCTGCCCCCTGCTGGTCAGCCCTCACACCTGCCCCCTGCTGGTCAGCCCTCACACCTGCCCCCTGCTGGTCTGCCCTCACACCTGCCCCCTGCTGGTCAGTCCTCACACCTGCCCCCTGCTGGTCAGCCCTCACACCTGCCCCCTGCTGGTCAGTCCTCACACCTGCCTCCTGCTGCCCTCACACCTGCCCCCTGCTGGTCAGCCCTCACACCTGCCTCCTGCTGCCCTCACACCTGCCCCCTGCTGGTCAGCCCTCACACCTGCCTCCTGCTGCCCTCACACCTGCCCCCTGCTGGTCAGCCCTCACACCTGCCTCCTGCTGCCCTCACACCTGCCTCCTGCTGCCCTCACACCTGCCCCCTGCTGCCCTCGCACCTGCCCCCTGCTGCCCTCACACCTGCCCCCTGCTGCCCTCACACCTGCCTCCTGCTGCCCTCACACCTGCCCCCTGCTGCCCTCACACCTGCCTCCTGCTGCCCTCACACCTGCCCCCTGCTGCCCTCACACCTGCCCCCTGCTGCCCTCACACCTGCCCCCTGCTGCCCTCACACCTGCCTCCTGCTGCCCTCACACCTGCCCCCTGCTGCCCTCACACCTGCCCCCTGCTGCCCTCACACCTGCCCCCTGCTGGTCAGCCCTCACACCTGCCCCCTGCTGCCCTCACACCTGCCCCCTGCTGGTCAGCCCTCACACCTGCCCCCTGCTGGTCAGCCCTCACACCTGCCCCCTGCTGGTCAGCCCTCACACCTGCCCCCTGCTGGTCAGCCCTCACACCTGCCCCCTGCTGCCCTCACACCTGCCCCCTGCTGCCCTCACACCTGCCCCCTGCTGCCCTCACACCTGCCCCCTGCTGGCCTCACACCTGCCCCCTGCTGGTCAGCCCTCACACCTGCCCCCTGCTGCCCTCACACCTGCCCCCTGCTGGTCAGCCCTCACACCTGCCCCCTGCTGCCCTCACACCTGCCCCCTGCTGGTCAGCCCTCACACCTGCCCCCTGCTGCCCTCACACCTGCCCCCTGCTGGTCAGCCCTCACACCTGCCCCCTGCTGCCCTCACACCTGCCCCCTGCTGACCAGTCCTCACACCTGCCCCCTGCTGGTCAGCCCTCACACCTGCCCCCTGCTGGTCAGTCCTCACACCTGCCCCCTGCTGGTCAGTCCTCACACCTGCCCCCTGCTGGTCAGCCCTCACACCTGCCCCCTGCTGGTCAGCCCTCACACCTGCCCCCTGCTGGTCTGCCCTCACACCTGCCCCCTGCTGGTCTGCCCTCACACCTGCCTCCTGCTGGTCAGTCCTCACACCTGCCCCCTGCTGGTCTGCCCTCACACCTGCCCCCTGCTGCCCTCACACCTGCCCCCTGCTGGTCAGCCCTCACACCTGCCCCCTGCTGGTCAGCCCTCACACCTGCCCCCTGCTGGCCGGCCCTCACACCTGCCCCCTGCTGGCCAGCCCTCACACCTGCCCCCTGCTGGTCAGTCCTCACACCTGCCCCCTGCTGGTCAGCCCTCACACCTGCCCCCTGCTGGTCAGTCCTCACACCTGCCCCCTGCTGGCCAGCCCTCACACCTGCCCCCTGCTGGTCAGTCCTCACACCTGCCCCCTGCTGGTCAGCCCTCACACCTGCCCCCTGCTGGTCAGTCCTCACACCTGCCTCCTGCTGCCCTCACACCTGCCCCCTGCTGGCCGGCCCTCACACCTGCCCCCTGCTGGCCGGCCCTCACACCTGCCCCCTGCTGGTCAGTCCTCACACCTGCCCCCTGCTGGTCAGCCCTCACACCTGCCCCCTGCTGGCCGGCCCTCACACCTGCCTCCTGCTGGTCAGTCCTCACACCTGCCCCCTGCTGCCCTCACACCTGCCCCCTGCTGCCCTCACACCTGCCCCCTGCTGGTCAGCCCTCACACCTGCCCCCTGCTGGTCAGCCCTCACACCTGCCCCCTGCTGGCCGGCCCTCACACCTGCCCCCTGCTGGCCGGCCCTCACACCTGCCCCCTGCTGGTCAGTCCTCACACCTGCCCCCTGCTGGTCAGTCCTCACACCTGCCCTCACACCTGCCTCCTGCTGACCTGCCCTCACACCTGCCCCCTGCTGGTCAGCCCTCACACCTGCCTCCTGCTGACCTGCCCTCACACCTGCCCCCTGCTGGTCAGCCCTCACACCTGCCTCCTGCTGCCCTCACACCTGCCCCCTGCTGGTCAGCCCTCACACCTGCCTCCTGCTGCCCTCACACCTGCCCCCTGCTGCCCTCACACCTGCCCCCTGCTGCCCTCACACCTGCCCCCTGCTGCCCTCACACCTGCCCCCTGCTGGTCAGTCCTCACACCTGCCCCCTGCTGGCCTCACACCTGCCCCCTGCTGGTCAGCCCTCACACCTGCCCCCTGCTGGTCAGCCCTCACACCTGCCCCCTGCTGGTCAGCC
This sequence comes from Gobius niger, assembly GCF_951799975.1. Classification (NCBI taxonomy): domain Eukaryota; kingdom Metazoa; phylum Chordata; class Actinopteri; order Gobiiformes; family Gobiidae; genus Gobius; species Gobius niger. Next base: position 18,116 of record NW_027639111.1, read on the forward strand.
CTCACACCTGCCCCCTGCTGGTCTGCCCTCACACCTGCCTCCTGCTGGTCAGCCCTCACACCTGCCCCCTGCTGGTCAGCCCTCACACCTGCCCCCTGCTGCCCTCACACCTGCCTCCTGCTGGTCAGCCCTCACACCTGCCTCCTGCTGGTCAGCCCTCACACCTGCCCCCTGCTGGTCAGCCCTCACACCTGCCCCCTGCTGGTCAGCCCTCACACCTGCCCCCTGCTGGTCAGCCCTCACACCTGCCCCCTGCTGCCCTCACACCTGCCTCCTGCTGGTCAGCCCTCACACCTGCCTCCTGCTGGTCAGCCCTCACACCTGCCCCCTGCTGGTCAGTCCTCACACCTGCCCCCTGCTGGTCAGCCCTCACACCTGCCCCCTGCTGGTCAGCCCTCACACCTGCCCCCTGCTGCCCTCACACCTGCCCCCTGCTGCCCTCACACCTGCCTCCTGCTGGTCAGTCCTCACACCTGCCCCCTGCTGGTCAGCCCTCACACCTGCCCCCTGCTGCCCTCACACCTGCCCCCTGCTGCCCTCACACCTGCCTCCTGCTGGTCAGTCCTCACACCTGCCCCCTGCTGGTCAGCCCTCACACCTGCCCCCTGCTGCCCTCACACCTGCCCCCTGCTGGTCAGCCCTCACACCTGCCCCCTGCTGCCCTCACACCTGCCCCCTGCTGGTCGGCCCTCACACCTGCCCCCTGCTGCCTTCACACCTGCCCCCTGCTGGTCAGCCCTCACACCTGCCCCCTGCTGGTCTGCCCTCACACCTGCCCCCTGCTGGTCGGCCCTCACACCTGCCTCCTGCTGAACCCTAAATAGGATTTGCATTTTAACACAGACGTGCTCACATGTTTAGTAACTGTTTACTGTAATGTAATGTCTCAGAGTGTCCTGAAGGGGGCGCTATCGCGGGACATTCTGTCATATTAATGGGAAACACTGAAACCTGGACTCGGGCCGGTCCTGGTCCGGGTCCGGGTCCTGGTCCGGGTCCGGGTCCCGTCCACAGAGGGATGTCTGGTCACTTCCTGTTTCACTGCCACCGTCGTCCAATGGGAAGAGAGATTCTGAGCAGCTGTCCTCCGATTGGCCGGCTCCACTGTCTGCACAAGAACAGGATGTCAATGTCCAGCTGTGAACATCTGCCCTGACCCGTGTCCAACAGTGAGTCAAACATCTGCAGCACTTCAAAATCTGCAGCACTTCAACATCTGCAGCACTTCAACATCTGCAGCACTTCAACATCTGCAGCACTTCAACATCTGCAGCACTTCACCAACATGGTGGTGCTAGCTTAGCAGCTAAACCCCTTTGAGAGCGACACATTTCTTCTGCTGAGACTCTGCAGAGGCACCGAGAGCCCGCCCACACTGGGAGGCGTCACTCGAGGAGCTACAGAAAACCAAACGGGACAAACGAGGAGATGGTGAAAGACTGCAGAAACGCACCGTGGCGGCGCCGCCGTCTCCGCTTCAGCCTCACGGCCGTCACCACCAGCTCCGGCTGCTCCTGGCCAATGGGAGCGCAGTATCTGGGGTCTGTGGGCGGGGCGGCGTGCTGCTCCTGGCCAATGGGAGCGCAGTATCTGGGGCTGTCGTATGATGTCACTGATGATGTCATCGAGCTGCTGCGGCTGCGGAGCTCCGCCCCCTGAGGACACACCCACAGAATCACTGCCCCGCCTTTAACTGAGCGCATCGTCTCCAACAGCGACACAAACCTTAGATCAGATCTGTAGGTCTTAGCTTTCAAATGAGGCGTCACTCACATGAGTCTGTGCTGGAGGTTTATGTGACGTTGTTTTTGAGCACAATAGTCTCGTTTTGTTTTCTTTCCTCTGTAAAGGATGTTTGAAATACCTGAGGCGTAACTCCGGCCTTAAGGGTTAAGAGATTAAAAACTCTACAATCCCACAATCTGAACTGGTCATTAACGAACTTTAGGAAATGAACTCAGCTCACAACACAGTGGCTTTTGTTTGTTTACTGACGCTGTTATAGCATGTATAATAATAATGATAATAATAATAATAACAACAAATATATAATATCATATCATATCATATCATATAATATCATATATAATAACACATATTTCTAAATACATTTTGGTCTTAGAAAACACACTGTGCTGATCCTCTTTCACACCATAAAGAACCAGTTCTTCTAATTCAGATTATTGTGTTTGGGTTCAGTCCTGTAGAATCAGAATCAGAAGAGATTTTTATTGTGATAGATTTTGATTGTGATATTTAGATTCTGATAGATTTTGATTCTGATAGATTTAGATTCTGATAGATTTTGATTGTGATGGATTTTGATTCTGATAGATTTTGATTGTGATAGATTTTGATTCTGATAGATTTTGATTGTGATGGATTTAGATTCTGATAGATTTTGATTGTGATTCTATAATGTAAATGCATCATGTGACTGAACTTAAACATTGAGGAAACAACAATAACTTCTTAATCCTGACCCAAGTGTGTCTCCTACCTCCTCGCTCGCCTCCTCCCGCGCCTCCTCTCCTGTCTCCTCCAGCGCTCCGTCCTTGGCCCCGCCCTCTGTGATGATGGGCAGTGTTCTGATTGGCTGAGCGGTCTCCACGGCGCCGGTGGGGGGCAGGAAGGTGGGGGTCAGAGGCGTGGTCAGAGGAGAGGTCAACCGCCCCGAAACCCCTGGAGCCAAAGGACAAAACATCAGAAGGTTCTCGAGGTGAGTCTGATTAGCTTATTCAAAAACTAAACCAGATCATCACAGACAGAAAACTTTGTTCTCATATTTATGTCAGTGATGTTTCGCACAGGTTTTACTTTGTTTTCTTTCTTTTGGGCGGCACGGTAGCGCAGCGGTTAGTGCTCTCGCTTCACAGCTAGAAGGTCCGGGTTCGATTCCCACCAGGGACGGGCCTTTCTGTGTGGAGTTTGCATGTTCTCCCCGTGTCTGTGTAGGTTTCCTCCGGGCACTCCGGTTTCCCCTACCACTAAAAACATGCACAATAGGCCAGGATGAATGATGTGTGTGAGTGGTTGTCAGAGGGTCCGTTGGCGCAGACGTGAGAAGTCGCGAAAGCGCCTCTGACAGTCTCCCCCAGGGGAAACTGAAGCTACAAACGTAGTTTACACCGAGTGTGGGGTGAATGTACAATTGTCTCATGTAAAGCGCTTTGTGACTATATGTCTGTGAAAGGCGCTATATAAATAAAGATCTTCTTCTTCTTCTTCTTCTTCTTCTTCTATCATTAAATAGTTTTCCCTTTTCCCCCACAGCCCCTGACGGCACACAGTCATTTAGCCGGGAGTTTTCTGTTTTCTATATTAAACTACAGGCCAAGACTCACCCTGGGGCGCTCCTCGGGGGCTGTGAGCTACTCCCTCAGGTGTGGTCGACAGGCGGATGATGTCGCGGTCTCCTTTCAGGATGAATATCTCGTTTTCAGAACACGCCACCGACACCAGGTCCCCACTACACTCCAGCACCCCGACCAGCTCCTAAAGAGAGAGTACCCGTTACACCCGACCAGCTCCTAAAGAGAGAGTACCCGTTACACCCCGACCAGCTCCTAAAGAGAGAGTACCCGTTACACCCCGACCTGCTCCTAAAGAGAGAGTACCCGTTACACCCCGACCAGCTCCTAAAGAGTACCCGTTACACCCGACCAGCTCCTAAAGAGAGAGTACCCGTTACACCCGACCAGCTCCTAAAGAGTACCCGTTACACCCCGACCAGCTCCTAAAGAGAGAGTACCCGTTACACCCCGACCAGCTCCTAAAGAGAGAGTACCCGTTACACCCGACCAGCTCCTAAAGAGAGAGTACCCGTTACACCCGACCTGCTCCTAAAGAGAGAGTACCCGTTACACCCGACCAGCTCCTAAAGAGAGAGTACCCATTACACCCGACCTGCTCCTAAAGAGAGAGTACCCGTTACACCCCGACCAGCTCCTAAAGAGAGAGTACCCGTTACACCCCGACCAGCTCCTAAAGAGAGAGTACCCGTTACACCCGACCAGCTCCTAAAGAGAGAGTACCCGTTACACCCCGACCTGCTCCTAAAGAGAGAGTACCCGTTACACCCGACCAGCTCCTAAAGAGAGAGTACCTGTTACACCCCGACCTGCTCCTAAAGAGTACCCGTTACACCCCGACCAGCTCCTAAAGAGAGAGTACCCGTTACACCCCGACCAGCTCCTAAAGAGAGAGTACCCGTTACACCCCGACCTGCTCCTAAAGAGTACCCGTTACACCCCGACCCGCTCCTAAAGAGAGAGTACCCGTTACACCCGACCAGCTCCTAAAGAGAGAGTACCCGTTACACCCCGACCTGCTCCTAAAGAGTACCCGTTACACCCCGACCCGCTCCTAAAGAGAGAGTACCTGTTACACCCCGACCAGCTCCTAAAGAGAGAGTACCCGTTACACCCCGACCAGCTCCTAAAGAGAGAGTACCCGTTACACCCCGACCAGCTCCTAAAGAGAGAGTACCCGTTACACCCCGACCTGCTCCTAAAGAGAGAGTACCCGTTACACCCCGACCTGCTCCTAAAGAGAGAGTACCCGTTACACCTCGACCTGCTCCTAAAGAGAGAGTACCCGTTACACCCCGACCTGCTCCTAAAGAGAGAGTACCCGTTACACCCGACCTGCTCCTAAAGAGAGAGCACCCGTTACACCCCGACCAGCTCCTAAAGACAGAGTACCCGTTACACCCCGACCTGCTCCTAAAGAGAGAGTACCCGTTACACCCGACCTGCTCCTAAAGAGAGAGTACCCGTTACACCCGACCTGCTCCTAAAGAGAGAGTACCCGTTACACCCGACCTGCTCCTAAAGAGAGAGTACCCGTTACACCCCGACCAGCTCCTAAAGAAAGAGTACCCGTTACACCCCGACCTCCTAAAGAGAGAGCACCCGTTACACCCCGACCAGCTCCTAAAGAGAGAGTACCCGTTACACCCCAACCAGCTCCTAAAGAGAGAGTACCCGTTACACCCCGACCTGCTCCTAAAGAGTACCCGTTACACCCCGACCTGCTCCTAAAGAGTACCCGTTACACCCCGACCTGCTCCTAAAGAGAGAGCACCTGTTACACCCCGACCTGCTCCTAAAGAGAGAGCACCTGTTACACCCCGACCAGCTCCTAAAGAGAGAGTACCCGTTACACCCCGACCTGCTCCTAAAGAGTACCCGTTACACCCCGACCTGCTCCTAAAGAGAGAGCACCCGTTACACCCCGACCAGCTCCTAAAGAGAGAGTACCCGTTACACCCCGACCTGCTCCTAAAGAGAGAGTACCCGTTACACCCCGACCTGCTCCTAAAGAGAGAGTACCCGTTACACCCCGACCTGCTCCTAAAGAGAGAGTACCCGTTACACCCCGACCTGCTCCTAAAGAGAGAGTACCCGTTACACCCCGACCTGCTCCTAAAGAGAGAGTACCCGTTACACCCCGACCTGCTCCTAAAGAGAGAGTACCCGTTACACCCCGACCTGCTCCTAAAGAGAGAGCACCCGTTACACCCGACCTGCTCCTAAAGAGAGAGTACCCGTTACACCCCGACCTGCTCCTAAAGAGAGAGTACCTGTTACACCCCGACCTGCTCCTAAAGAGAGAGTACCCGTTACACCCCGACCTGCTCCTAAAGAGAGAGTACCCGATACACCCCGACCTGCTCCTAAAGAGAGAGTACCCGTTACACCCCGACCTGCTCCTAAAGAGAGAGTACCCGTTACACCCCGACCTGCTCCTAAAGAGAGTACCCGTTACACCCCGACCAGCTCCTAAAGAGAGAGTACCCGTTACACCCCGACCTGCTCCTAAAGAGAGAGCACCCGTTACACCCCGACCAACTCCTAAAGAGAGAGTACCCGTTACACCCCGACCAGCTCCTAAAGAGAGAGTACCCGTTACACCCCGACCAGCTCCTAAAGAGAGAGTACCCGTTACACCCCGACCTGCTCCTAAAGAGAGAGTACCCGTTACACCCCGACCAGCTCCTAAAGAGAGAGTACCCGTTACACCCCGACCTGCTCCTAAAGAGAGTCCCCGGTCAGAGAGTCCCCGGTCAGAGAGTACCTGGTCAGAGAGTCCCCGGTCAGAGAGTACCCATTACACCCCGACCTGCAGAGAGTACCCGTTACACCCCGACCAGAGAATACTCTAGTCCCCGGTCAGAGAGTCCCCGGTCAGAGAGTACCCGGTCAGAGAGTACCCGGTCAGAGAGTACCCGGTCAGAGAGTACTCTAGTATCCGGTCAGAGAGTATCCGGTCAGAGAATACTCTAGTACCTGGTCAGAGAGTATCTGGTCAGAGAGTACCCGGTCAGAGAGTACTCTAGTATCCGGTCAGAGAGTATCCGGTCAGAGAGTACCCGGTTAGAGAGTATCCGGTCAGAGAGTACCCGGTTAGAGAGTACCCGGTCAGAGAGTACCCGGTCAGAGAGTACCTGGTCAGAGAGTACCCGGTCAGAGAGTACCCGGTCAGAGAGTACCTGGTCAGAGAGTACCCGGTCAGAGAGTCCCCGGTCAGAGAGTACACGGTCAGAGAGTACCCGGTCAGAGAGTACCCGGTCAGAGAATACCCGGTCAGAGAGTACCCGGTCAGAGAGTACCCGGTCAGAGAGTCCCCGGTCAGAGAATACCCGGTCAGAGAGTACCCGGTCAGAGAGTACACGGTCAGAGAGTATCTGGTCAGAGAGTACCCGGTCAGAGAGTACACGGTCAGAGAGTATCTGGTCAGAGAGTATCCGGTCAGAGAGTACCTGGTCAGAGAGTATCTGGTCAGAGAGTATCCGGTCAGAGAGTACCTGGTCAGAGAGTACCCGGTCAGAGAGTACCCGGTCAGAGAGTACCTGGTCAGAGAGTACCCGGTCAGAGAATACCCGGTCAGAGAGTACCCGGTCAGAGAATACCCGGTCAGAGAGTACCCGGTCAGAGAGTACCTGGTCAGAGAGTACCCGGTCAGAGAGTACCTGGTCAGAGAGTACCCGGTCAGAGAGTACCCGGTCAGAGAGTACCTGGTCAGAGAGTACCCGGTCAGAGAGTACCTGGTCAGAGAGTACCCGGTCAGAGAGTACCCGGTCAGAGAGTACCCGGTCAGAGAGTACCCGGTCAGAGAGTACCTGGTCAGAGAGTACCTGGTCAGAGAGTACCCGGTCAGAGAGTACCTGGTCAGAGAGTCCCCGGTCAGAGAATACCCGGTCAGAGAGTACCCGGTCAGAGAGTCCCCGGTCAGAGAATACCCGGTCAGAGAGTACCTGGTCAGAGAGTCCCCGGTCAGAGAATACCCGGTCAGAGAGTACCCGGTCAGAGAGTACCCGGTCAGAGAGTACACGGTCAGAGAGTACCCGGTCAGAGAGTACCTGGTCAGAGAGTACACGGTCAGAGAGTACCCGGTCAGAGAGTACCTGGTCAGAGAGTACACGGTCAGAGAGTACCCGGTCAGAGAGTACCCGGTCAGAGAGTACCTGGTCAGAGAGTACACGGTCAGAGAGTACCTGGTCAGAGAGTACCTGGTCAGAGAGTACCCGGTCAGAGAGTACCCGGTCAGAGAGTACCTGGTCAGAGAGTACCTGGTCAGAGAGTACCCGGTCAGAGAGTACCTGGTCAGAGAGTACCCGGTCAGAGAGTACCCGGTCAGAGAGTACCCGGTCAGAGAGTACCTGGTCAGAGAGTACCCGGTCAGAGAGTACCCGGTCAGAGAGTACCCGGTCAGAGAGTACCTGGTCAGAGAGTACCTGGTCAGAGAGTACCTGGTCAGAGAGTACCCGGTCAGAGAGTACCTGGTCAGAGAGTACCCGGTCAGAGAGTACCCGGTCAGAGAGTACCCGGTCAGAGAGTACCCGGTCAGAGAGTATCCGGTCAGAGAGTACCCGGTCAGAGAGTACCCGGTCAGAGAGTACCTGGTCAGAGAGTACCCGGTCAGAGAGTACACGGTCAGAGAGTACCCGGTCAGAGAGTACCTGGTCAGAGAGTACCCGGTCAGAGAGTACCCGGTCAGAGAGTACCCGGTCAGAGAGTACCCGGTCAGAGAGTACCCGGTCAGAGAGTACCCGGTCAGAGAGTACACGGTCAGAGAGTACCCGGTCAGAGAGTACCCGGTCAGAGAGTACCTGGTCAGAGAGTACCCGGTCAGAGAGTACCCGGTCAGAGAGAACCCGGTCAGAGAGTCCCCGGTCAGAGAGTCCCCGGTCAGAGAGTCCCCGGTCAGAGAGTACCAGGTCAGAGAGTACACGGTCAGAGAGTACCCGGTCAGAGAGTACCTGGTCAGAGAGTCCCCGGTCAGAGAGTACCCATTACACCCCGACCTGCAGAGAGTACCCGTTACACCCCGACCAGAGAATACTCTAGTCCCCGGTCAGAGAGTCCCCGGTCAGAGAGTACCCGGTCAGAGAGTACCCGGTCAGAGAGTACCCGGTCAGAGAGTACTCTAGTATCCGGTCAGAGAGTATCCGGTCAGAGAATACTCTAGTACCTGGTCAGAGAGTATCTGGTCAGAGAGTACCCGGTCAGAGAGTACTCTAGTATCCGGTCAGAGAGTATCCGGTCAGAGAGTACCCGGTTAGAGAGTATCCGGTCAGAGAGTACCCGGTTAGAGAGTACCCGGTCAGAGAGTACCCGGTCAGAGAGTACCTGGTCAGAGAGTACCCGGTCAGAGAGTACCCGGTCAGAGAGTACCTGGTCAGAGAGTACCCGGTCAGAGAGTCCCCGGTCAGAGAGTACACGGTCAGAGAGTACCCGGTCAGAGAGTACCCGGTCAGAGAATACCCGGTCAGAGAGTACCCGGTCAGAGAGTACCCGGTCAGAGAGTCCCCGGTCAGAGAATACCCGGTCAGAGAGTACCCGGTCAGAGAGTACACGGTCAGAGAGTATCTGGTCAGAGAGTACCCGGTCAGAGAGTACACGGTCAGAGAGTATCTGGTCAGAGAGTATCCGGTCAGAGAGTACCTGGTCAGAGAGTATCTGGTCAGAGAGTATCCGGTCAGAGAGTACCTGGTCAGAGAGTACCCGGTCAGAGAGTACCCGGTCAGAGAGTACCTGGTCAGAGAGTACCCGGTCAGAGAATACCCGGTCAGAGAGTACCCGGTCAGAGAATACCCGGTCAGAGAGTACCCGGTCAGAGAGTACCTGGTCAGAGAGTACCCGGTCAGAGAGTACCTGGTCAGAGAGTACCCGGTCAGAGAGTACCCGGTCAGAGAGTACCTGGTCAGAGAGTACCCGGTCAGAGAGTACCTGGTCAGAGAGTACCCGGTCAGAGAGTACCCGGTCAGAGAGTACCTGGTCAGAGAGTACCTGGTCAGAGAGTATCCGGTCAGAGAGTCCCCGGTCAGAGAATACCCGGTCAGAGAGTACCCGGTCAGAGAGTCCCCGGTCAGAGAATACCCGGTCAGAGAGTACCTGGTCAGAGAGTCCCCGGTCAGAGAATACCCGGTCAGAGAGTACCCGGTCAGAGAGTACCCGGTCAGAGAGTACACGGTCAGAGAGTACCCGGTCAGAGAGTACCTGGTCAGAGAGTACACGGTCAGAGAGTACCCGGTCAGAGAGTACCTGGTCAGAGAGTACACGGTCAGAGAGTACCCGGTCAGAGAGTACCCGGTCAGAGAGTACCTGGTCAGAGAGTACACGGTCAGAGAGTACCTGGTCAGAGAGTACCTGGTCAGAGAGTACCCGGTCAGAGAGTACCCGGTCAGAGAGTACCTGGTCAGAGAGTACCTGGTCAGAGAGTACCCGGTCAGAGAGTACCTGGTCAGAGAGTACCCGGTCAGAGAGTACCCGGTCAGAGAGTACCCGGTCAGAGAGTACCTGGTCAGAGAGTACCCGGTCAGAGAGTACCCGGTCAGAGAGTACCCGGTCAGAGAGTACCTGGTCAGAGAGTACCTGGTCAGAGAGTACCTGGTCAGAGAGTACCCGGTCAGAGAGTACCTGGTCAGAGAGTACCCGGTCAGAGAGTACCCGGTCAGAGAGTACCCGGTCAGAGAGTACCCGGTCAGAGAGTATCCGGTCAGAGAGTACCCGGTCAGAGAGTACCCGGTCAGAGAGTACCTGGTCAGAGAGTACCCGGTCAGAGAGTACACGGTCAGAGAGTACCCGGTCAGAGAGTACCTGGTCAGAGAGTACCCGGTCAGAGAGTACCCGGTCAGAGAGTACCCGGTCAGAGAGTACCCGGTCAGAGAGTACCCGGTCAGAGAGTACCCGGTCAGAGAGTACACGGTCAGAGAGTACCCGGTCAGAGAGTACCCGGTCAGAGAGTACCTGGTCAGAGAGTACCCGGTCAGAGAGTACCCGGTCAGAGAGAACCCGGTCAGAGAGTCCCCGGTCAGAGAGTCCCCGGTCAGAGAGTCCCCGGTCAGAGAGTACCAGGTCAGAGAGTACACGGTCAGAGAGTACCAGGTCAGAGAGTACCCGGTCAGAGAGTACCCGGTCAGAGAGTACCCGGTCAGAAAGTACCCCTGAGGGAGTACCTGTGTGGTGTAGTCCAGGACGTAGAGGCTGTACTCGTTCCAGCTCAGGAGCCAGTTGTGATGGAAGCAGCAGAGCGCCCCCAGCTGTCTCTCAGAGGGAGAGCACCCGCCGGAGGCAGAGGCCCGAGGGAGCAGGACCACCCGTGGGACCTACGGACACACGCAGCAGGAGTACCACAGACCGCACCGTCGCTTCAGCCGGGTGTTTGTAGGACTGACCTTAGAGGAGGAGCTGAACAGAGCTTTGAGGAGCCGAGTCTCCTGGACCAGACCTTCCACGTCAGACCTCCAGAGCCGGAGCCCAGGGCGAGACACCCACATCTGCAGGTCACTGGGCTTACAGAGGGCGGGCAGGAAGCAGGCCCCGAACCGGCCGCTGGGGAGAGGAGGGGGAGAGTTCAGCTCAGAGAGGAGGGGGAGAGTTCAGCCACTGAGGAGAGGAGGGGGAGGAGAGGGGAGAGAGCCCAGGGCGAGACACCCACATCTGCAGGTCACTGGGCTTACAGAGGGCGGGCAGGAAGCAGGCCCCGAACCGGCCGCTGGGGGGAGGAGGGGGAGAGTTCAGCTCAGAGAGGAAGGGGAGAGTTCAGCCACTGAGAGAGGAAGGGGAGAGTTCAGCCACTGAGGAGAGGAGGGGGAGAGTTCAGCTGAGAGAGGAGGGGGAGAGGGGAAAGAGGAGGGAGAGGGAGATGAAGCAAGAGCCCCTGAAGCTCTGGGTGTTACCTCTTACGGGGCTGGGTGCCGATGGTCTTTGTGGGGGGGTCCTGACTCTGGCCCTGGTCTGGGCTCAGCTGTTGGTTCTGTTGGAGGTTCTGGTGGTGCAGCAGGGTCCGGTGCAGAGTGGACACCAGCAGGACCTGGTGCCGGTACTGGATCTGAACAATGGCCGAGGACTCCTCCAGGACCAGCACAGAGCGACACTCCCCCTGTAAGAGAGACGAGATCTCTACACTGGGCTCTACGGACCCCCCGACACCGGCCATGAGCCCCTTAAACCCGGGAGACCAGGGTGGATCCCCCCCGACACTGGCCATGAGCCCCTTAAACCCGGGAGACCAGGGTGGATCCCCCGACACCGGCCATGAGCCCCTTAAACCCGGGAGACCAGGGTGGACCCCCCGACACCGGCCATGAGCCCCTTAAACCCGGGAGACCAGGGTGGATCCCCCCGACACTGGCCATGAGCCCCTTAAACCTGGGAGACCAGGGTGGATCCCCCCGACACTGGCCATGAGCCCCTTAAACCTGGGAGACCAGGGTGGACCCCCCGACACCGGCCATGAGCCCCTTAAACCCGGGAGACCAGGGTGGATCCCCCCGACACTGGCCATGAGCCCCTTAAACCTGGGAGACCAGGGTGGATCCCCCCGACACCGGCCATGAGCCCCTTAAACCCGGGAGACCAGGGTGGATCCCCCCGACACTGGCCATGAGCCCCTTAAACCTGGGAGACCAGGGTGGACCCCCCGACACCGGCCATGAGCCCCTTAAACCCGGGAGACCAGGGTGGACCCCCCCCTACACCGGCCATGAGCCCCTTAAAGGAACAGGCCAGCGTTTTTCCACACTGAGACATGTTCTTACCTGAGCTGTGACGAGTTCTTTAGGACCTGTCTGATCTTCAGTCACGTAAACACAGCGCAGACGGCGTTAGCATTTAGCCTCTCCCTCTCTCCTCTATAGCATTAGCATTTAGCCTCTCCCTCTCTCCTCTATAGCGTTAGCATTTAGCCTCTCCCTCTCTCCTCTATAGCATTAACATTTAGCCTCTCCCTCTCTCCTCTATAGCGTTAGCATTTAGCCTCTCCCTCTCTCCTCTATAGCGTTAGCATTTAGCCTCTCCCTCTCTCCTCTATAGCGTTAGCATTTAGCCTCTCCCTCTCTCCTCTATAGCGTTAGCATTTAGCCTCTCCCTCTCTCCTCTACAGCTCCAAAACAGGTCAAGATAGAAGCTACCAAGCTCTTCCACGTTTTCCCTATTTAAATATGGTTACGTGAAGTGTTCCACTACAAAGTATAATTACACACAATTAAACAATGGGGATTTTCTAAGCGGATAAAAGGGGGAACTATATTGTAAGGTGTAATAATACCAGGAGTGATTTGGCATCCGCGCAGTAAAGTGAAGATTACTGCTAATACCGTCTGCGCTGTGTTTACGTGACTGAAGATCAGACAGGTCCTAAAGAACTCGTCACAGCTCAGGTAAGAACATATCTCAGTATGAAAAAACGCTGGCCTGTTCCTTTAAACCCGGGCCGAGACCAGGGTTGGGGTTAGGGTTAGGGTGAGGTATAGACTGAAGGGTTGGGGTTAGGGTTAGGGTTAGGTATGGACTGAAGGTTGGGGTTAGGGTTAGGTATAGACTGAAGGGGCAGCTGTGGTACCTGGTCCAGGTTAGGGTTAGGGTTGGGGTTAGGGTTGGGGTTAGGTATAGACTGAAGGGGCAGCTGTGGTACCTGGTCCAGGGTTGGGGTTAAGGTTGGGGTTAGGGTTAGGGTTAGGTATAGACTGAAGGGGTTGGGGTTGGGGTTGGGGTTAGGTATGGACTGAAGGTTGGGGTTGGGGTTGGGGTTAGGGTGAGGTATAGACTGAAGGGGTTGGGGTTGGGGTTGGGGTGAGGTACAGACTGAAGGTTGGGGTTGGGGTTGGGGTGAGGGTTAGGGTTAGGTATAGACTGAAGGGGCAGCTGTGGTACCTGGTCCAGGGTTGGGGTTAGGGTTGGGGTTAGGGTTGGGGTTGGGGTTAGGGTTGGGGTTAGGTATAGACTGAAGGTTGGGGTTGGGGTTAGGGTTAGGGTGAGGTATGGACTGAAGGGGCAGCTGTGGTACCTGGTCCAGGGTTGGGGTTAGGGTGAGGTATGGACTGAAGGGGCAGCTGTGGTACCTGGTCCAGGGTTGGGGTTGGGGTTGGGGTTGGGGTTAGGGTGAGGTATAGACTGAAGGTTGGGGTTGGGGTTAGGGTTAGCTATAGACTGAAGGTTGGGGTTGGGGTTAGGGTGAGGTATAGACTGAAGGTGCAGCTGTGGTACCTGGCCCAGGGTTGGGGTTAAGGTTGGGGTTGGGGTTGGGTCCAGGGTTGGGGTTAGGTATAGACTGAAGGGGCAGCTGTTGTACCTGGTCCAGGTCCAATGCGGTGAAGACGACTCGTCCTTTATCGTCTCCTGAAAACAGCTTCATGCCGTTGGTGCTGAAGGCCAGAGCCGTGACGGGGCCTCGGTGCAAACCCTGGACATCCAGGCGCCGCAGCTGGAACAGGGACATCACTCAAACATGGAGGAAACACCACCTTGTTGTGGGGGCGGGGCTTAAGTGACTCACCTGTTTGTTGCGTCCAGGTAAAGGGGAGACGAGCTGAAACACCGCGACTCGCCCTGAGGCCGTTCCCACGGCGACGAGGTCATCGAAACAGCTGAGCAGCTTCACCGCCGTCAGAGAGTCGGCTTTACCCTGAACACACACATTCATCTGAGTCACTCCTTCCCCTGAACACACACATTCATCTGAGTCACTCCTTCCCCTGAACACACACGTTCATCTGAGTCACTCCTTCCTCTGAACACACACGTTCATCTGTCACTCCTTCCCCTGAACACACACATTCATCTGAGTCACTCCTTCCCCTGAACACACACGTTCATCTGTCACTCCTTCCCCTGAACACACACATTCATCTGAGTCACTCCTTCCCCTGAACACACACATTCATCTGAGTCACTCCTTCCTCTGAACACACACATTCATCTGAGTCACTCCTTCCCCTGAACACACACATTCATCTGTCACTCCTTCCCCTGAACACACACATTCATCTGAGTCACTCCCCTGAACACACACATTCATCTGTCACTCCTTCCTCTGAACACACACATTCATCTGTCACTCCTTCCTCTGAACACACACATTCATCTGAGTCACTCCTTCCCCTGAACACACACATTCATCTGAGTCACTCCTTCCTCTGAACACACACATTCATCTGTCACTCCTTCCTCTGAACACACACATTCATCTGAGTCACTCCTTCCTCTGAACACACACATTCATCTGAGTCACTCCTTCCTCTGAACACACACATTCATCTGAGTCACTCCTTCCTCTGAACACACACATTCATCTGAGTCACTCCTTCCTCTGAACACACACATTCATCTGTCACTCCTTCCCCTGAACACACACATTCATCTGAGTCACTCCTTCCTCTGAACACACACATTCATCTGAGTCCTTCCTCTGAACACACACATTCATCTGTCACTCCTTCCCCTGAACACACACATTCATCTGAGTCACTCCTTCCCCTGAACACACACATTCATCTGAGTCACTCCTTCCCCTGAACACACACATTCATCTGTCACTCCTTCCCCTGAACACACACATTCATCTGTCACTCCTTCCTCTGAACACACACATTCATCTGAGTCACTCCTTCCCCTGAACACACACATTCATCTGAGTCACTCCTTCCTCTGAACACACACATTCATCTGAGTCACTCCTTCCTCTGAACACACACATTCATCTGTCACTCCTTCCTCTGAACACACACATTCATCTGAGTCACTCCTTCCCCTGAACACACACATTCATCTGTCACTCCTTCCCCTGAACACACACATTCATCTGTCACTCCTTCCCCTGAACACACACATTCATCTGTCACTCCTTCCCCTGAACACACACATTCATCTGTCACTCCTTCCTCTGAACACACACATTCATCTGTCACTCCTTCCTCTGAACACACACATTCATCTGTCACTCCTTCCCCTGAACACACACATTCATCTGAGTCACTCCTTCCTCTGAACACACACATTCATCTGTCACTCCTTCCTCTGAACACACACATTCATCTGTCACTCCTTCCCCTGAACACACATATTCATCTGAGTCACTCCTTCCCCTGAACACACACATTCATCTGAGTCACTCCTTCCTCTGAACACACACATTCATCTGTCACTCCTTCCTCTGAACACACACATTCATCTGAGTCACTCCTTCCTCTGAACACACACATTCATCTGAGTCACTCCTTCCTCTGAACACACACATTCATCTGTCACTCCTTCCTCTGAACACACACATTCATCTGTCACTCCTTCCTCTGAACACACACATTCATCTGTCACTCCTTCCCCTGAACACACACATTCATCTGAGTCACTCCTTCCCCTGAACACACACATTCATCTGTCACTCCTTCCTCTGAACACACACATTCATCTGTCACTCCTTCCTCTGAACACACACATTCATCTGTCACTCCTTCCCCTGAACACACACATTCATCTGTCACTCCTTCCTCTGAACACACACATTCATCTGAGTCACTCCTTCCTCTGAACACACACATTCATCTGAGTCACTCCTTCCTCTGAACACACACATTCATCTGTCACTCCTTCCTCTGAACACACACATTCATCTGTCACTCCTTCCCCTGAACACACACATTCATCTGAGTCACTCCTTCCTCTGAACACACACATTCATCTGAGTCACTCCTTCCTCTGAACACACACATTCATCTGAGTCACTCCTTCCTCTGAACACACACATTCATCTGTCACTCCTTCCTCTGAACACACACATTCATCTGAGTCACTCCTTCCTCTGAACACACACATTCATCTGAGTCACTCCTTCCTCTGAACACACACATTCATCTGAGTCACTCCTTCCTCTGAACACACACATTCATCTGTCACTCCTTCCCCTGAACACACACATTCATCTGTCACTCCTTCCTCTGAACACACACATTCATCTGAGTCACTCCTTCCTCTGAACACACACATTCATCTGAGTCACTCCTTCCTCTGAACACACACATTCATCTGTCACTCCTTCCTCTGAACACACACATTCATCTGTCACTCCTTCCCCTGAACACACACATTCATCTGAGTCACTCCTTCCTCTGAACACACACATTCATCTGAGTCACTCCTTCCTCTGAACACACACATTCATCTGAGTCACTCCTTCCTCTGAACACACACATTCATCTGTCACTCCTTCCTCTGAACACACACATTCATCTGTCACTCCTTCCTCTGAACACACACATTCATCTGAGTCACTCCTTCCCCTGAACACACACATTCATCAGTCACTCCTTCCTCTGAACACACACATTCATCTGTCACTCCTTCCCCTGAACACACACATTCATCTGTCACTCCTTCCCCTGAACACACACATTCATCTGTCACTCCTTCCCCTGAACACACACATTCATCTGTCACTCCTTCCTCTGAACACACACATTCATCTGAGTCACTCCTTCCCCTGAACACACACATTCATCTGAGTCACTCCTTCCTCTGAACACACACATTCATCTGAGTCACTCCTTCCCCTGAACACACACATTCATCTGTCACTCCTTCCCCTGAACACACACGTTCATCTGTCACTCCTTCCCCTGAACACACACATTCATCTGAGTCACTCCTTCCTCTGAACACACACATTCATCTGAGTCACTCCTTCCCCTGAACACACACATTCATCTGTCACTCCTTCCCCTGAACACACACGTTCATCTGTCACTCCTTCCCCTGAACACACACATTCATCTGTCACTCCTTCCCCTGAACACACACATTCATCTGAGTCACTCCTTCCTCTGAACACACACATTCATCTGAGTCACTCCTTCCCCTGAACACACACATTCATCTGTCACTCCTTCCCCTGAACACACACATTCATCTGTCACTCCTTCCCCTGAACACACACATTCATCTGTCACTCCTTCCTCTGAACACACACATTCATCTGAGTCACTCCTTCCCCTGAACACACACATTCATCAGTCACTCCTTCCTCTGAACACACACATTCATCTGAGTCACTCCTTCCCCTGAACACACACATTCATCTGAGTCACTCCTTCCTCTGAACACACACATTCATCTGAGTCACTCCTTCCCCTGAACACACACATTCATCTGTCACTCCTTCCTCTGAACACACACATTCATCTGAGTCACTCCTTCCTCTGAACACACACATTCATCTGAGTCACTCCTTCCCCTGAACACACACATTCATCTGAGTCACTCCTTCCTCTGAACACACACATTCATCTGAGTCACTCCTTCCTCTGAACACACACATTCATCTGTCACTCCTTCCTCTGAACACACACATTCATCTGAGTCACTCCTTCCTCTGAACACACACATTCATCTGTCACTCCCCTGAACACACACATTCATCTGAGTCACTCCTTCCTCTGAACACACACATTCATCTGTCACTCCTTCCTCTGAACACACACATTCATCTGTCACTCCTTCCTCTGAACACACACATTCATCTGAGTCACTCCTTCCTCTGAACACACACATTCATCTGTCACTCCTTCCCCTGAACACACACATTCATCTGTCACTCCTTCCCCTGAACACACACATTCATCTGAGTCACTCCTTCCTCTGAACACACACATTCATCTGAGTCACTCCTTCCTCTGAACACACACATTCATCTGTCACTCCTTCCTCTGAACACACACATTCATCAGTCACTCCTTCCTCTGAACACACACATTCATCTGTCACTCCTTCCTCTGAACACACACATTCATCTGTCACTCCTTCCTCTGAACACACACATTCATCTGAGTCACTCCTTCCTCTGAACACACACATTCATCTGAGTCACTCCATCCCCTGAACACACACATTCATCTGTCACTCCTTCCTCTGAACACACACATTCATCTGTCACTCCTTCCTCTGAACACACACATTCATCTGTCACTCCTTCCCCTGAACACACACATTCATCTGTCACTCCTTCCCCTGAACACACACATTCATCTGTCACTCCTTCCTCTGAACACACACATTCATCTGAGTCACTCCTTCCTCTGAACACACACATTCATCTGAGTCACTCCTTCCTCTGAACACACACATTCATCTGTCACTCCTTCCTCTGAACACACACATTCATCTGTCACTCCTTCCCCTGAACACACACATTCATCTGAGTCACTCCTTCCTCTGAACACACACATTCATCTGAGTCACTCCTTCCTCTGAACACACACATTCATCTGTCACTCCTTCCCCTGAACACACACATTCATCTGAGTCACTCCTTCCCCTGAACACACACATTCATCTGTCACTCCTTCCTCTGAACACACACATTCATCTGTCACTCCTTCCCCTGAACACACACATTCATCTGTCACTCCTTCCTCTGAACACACACATTCATCTGAGTCACTCCTTCCCCTGAACACACACATTCATCTGTCACTCCTTCCCCTGAACACACACATTCATCTGTCACTCCTTCCCCTGAACACACACATTCATCTGAGTCACTCCTTCCCTGAACACACACATTCATCTGAGTCACTCCTTCCCCTGAACACACACATTCATCTGTCACTCCTTCCCCTGAACACACATATTCATCTGAGTCACTCCTTCCTCTGAACACACACATTCATCTGTCACTCCTTCCTCTGAACACACACATTCATCTGAGTCACTCCTTCCCCTGAACACACACATTCATCTGTCACTCCTTCCTCTGAACACACACATTCATCTGAGTCACTC
Organism: Gobius niger; assembly: GCF_951799975.1. Lineage (NCBI taxonomy): Eukaryota > Metazoa > Chordata > Actinopteri > Gobiiformes > Gobiidae > Gobius > Gobius niger. Next base: position 37,174 of record NW_027639111.1, read on the forward strand.
CTTCCTCTGAACACACACATTCATCTGTCACTCCTTCCTCTGAACACACACATTCATCTGAGTCACTCCTTCCTCTGAACACACACATTCATCTGTCACTCCTTCCTCTGAACACACACATTCATCTGTCACTCCTTCCTCTGAACACACACATTCATCTGTCACTCCTTCCTCTGAACACACACATTCATCTGTCACTCCTTCCTCTGAACACACACATTCATCTGAGTCACTCCTTCCTCTGAACACACACATTCATCTGAGTCACTCCTTCCCCTGAACACACACATTCATCTGTCACTCCTTCCTCTGAACACACACATTCATCAGTCACTCCCCTGAACACACACATTCATCTGAGTCACTCCTTCCTCTGAACACACACATTCATCTGTCACTCCTTCCCCTGAACACACACATTCATCTGAGTCACTCCTTCCCCTGAACACACACATTCATCTGAGTCACTCCTTCCCTGAACACACACATTCATCTGAGTCACTCCTTCCTCTGAACACACACATTCATCTGTCACTCCTTCCTCTGAACACACACATTCATCTGAGTCACTCCTTCCCCTGAACACACACATTCATCTGAGTCACTCCTTCCTCTGAACACACACATTCATCTGTCACTCCTTCCTCTGAACACACACATTCATCTGAGTCACTCCTTCCCCTGAACACACACATTCATCTGAGTCACTCCTTCCTCTGAACACACACATTCATCTGAGTCACTCCTTCCTCTGAACACACACATTCATCTGTCACTCCTTCCTCTGAACACACACATTCATCTGTCACTCCTTCCTCTGAACACACACATTCATCTGTCACTCCTTCCTCTGAACACACACATTCATCTGAGTCACTCCTTCCTCTGAACACACACATTCATCTGAGTCACTCCTTCCTCTGAACACACACATTCATCTGAGTCACTCCTTCCTCTGAACACACACATTCATCTGTCACTCCTTCCTCTGAACACACACATTCATCTGAGTCACTCCTTCCCCTGAACACACACATTCATCTGTCACTCCTTCCTCTGAACACACACATTCATCTGAGTCACTCCTTCCTCTGAACACACACATTCATCTGTCACTCCTTCCCCTGAACACACACATTCATCTGAGTCACTCCTTCCCCTGAACACACACATTCATCTGTCACTCCTTCCCCTGAACACACACATTCATCTGTCACTCCTTCCCTGAACACACACATTCATCTGAGTCACTCCTTCCTCTGAACACACACATTCATCTGAGTCACTCCTTCCTCTGAACACACACATTCATCTGAGTCACTCCTTCCTCTGAACACACACATTCATCTGAGTCACTCCTTCCTCTGAACACACACATTCATCTGAGTCACTCCTTCCCCTGAACACACACATTCATCTGAGTCACTCCTTCCCCTGAACACACACATTCATCTGTCACTCCTTCCTCTGAACACACACATTCATCTGAGTCACTCCTTCCCCTGAACACACACATTCATCTGTCACTCCTTCCTCTGAACACACACATTCATCTGAGTCACTCCTTCCCCTGAACACACACATTCATCTGTCACTCCTTCCCTGAACACACACATTCATCTGTCACTCCTTCCTCTGAACACACACATTCATCTGTCACTCCTTCCTCTGAACACACACATTCATCTGAGTCACTCCTTCCTCTGAACACACACATTCATCTGAGTCACTCCTTCCTCTGAACACACACATTCATCTGAGTCACTCCTTCCTCTGAACACACACATTCATCTGTCACTCCTTCCCCTGAACACACACATTCATCTGTCACTCCTTCCTCTGAACACACACATTCATCTGAGTCACTCCTTCCCCTGAACACACACATTCATCTGAGTCACTCCTTCCTCTGAACACACACATTCATCTGAGTCACTCCTTCCCCTGAACACACACATTCATCTGTCACTCCTTCCTCTGAACACACACATTCATCTGTCACTCCTTCCTCTGAACACACACATTCATCTGTCACTCCTTCCTCTGAACACACACATTCATCTGAGTCACTCCTTCCCCTGAACACACACATTCATCTGAGTCACTCCTTCCTCTGAACACACATATTCATCTGAGTCACTCCTTCCTCTGAACACACACATTCATCTGTCACTCCTTCCTCTGAACACACACATTCATCTGTCACTCCTTCCCCTGAACACACACATTCATCTGTCACTCCTTCCTCTGAACACACACATTCATCTGTCACTCCTTCCTCTGAACACACACATTCATCTGTCACTCCTTCCTCTGAACACACACATTCATCTGTCACTCCTTCCCCTGAACACACACATTCATCTGTCACTCCTTCCTCTGAACACACACATTCATCTGAGTCACTCCTTCCTCTGAACACACACATTCATCTGAGTCACTCCTTCCTCTGAACACACACATTCATCTGTCACTCCTTCCTCTGAACACACACATTCATCTGAGTCACTCCTTCCTCTGAACACACACATTCATCTGTCACTCCTTCCCCTGAACACACACATTCATCTGAGTCACTCCTTCCCCTGAACACACACATTCATCTGAGTCACTCCTTCCTCTGAACACACACATTCATCTGAGTCACTCCTTCCTCTGAACACACACATTCATCTGTCACTCCTTCCTCTGAACACACACATTCATCTGTCACTCCTTCCTCTGAACACACACATTCATCTGAGTCACTCCTTCCTCTGAACACACACATTGATCTGAGTCACTCCTTCCCCTGAACACACACATTCATCTGTCACTCCTTCCTCTGAACACACACATTCATCTGTCACTCCTTCCCCTGAACACACACATTCATCTGTCACTCCTTCCCCTGAACACACACATTCATCTGAGTCACTCCTTCCTCTGAACACACACATTCATCTGAGTCACTCCTTCCTCTGAACACACACATTCATCTGTCACTCCTTCCTCTGAACACACACATTCATCAGTCACTCCTTCCTCTGAACACACACATTCATCTGTCACTCCTTCCTCTGAACACACACATTCATCTGTCACTCCTTCCTCTGAACACACACATTCATCTGAGTCACTCCTTCCTCTGAACACACACATTCATCTGAGTCACTCCATCCCCTGAACACACACATTCATCTGTCACTCCTTCCTCTGAACACACACATTCATCTGTCACTCCTTCCTCTGAACACACACATTCATCTGTCACTCCTTCCCTGAACACACACATTCATCTGTCACTCCTTCCCCTGAACACACACATTCATCTGTCACTCCTTCCTCTGAACACACACATTCATCTGAGTCACTCCTTCCTCTGAACACACACATTCATCTGAGTCACTCCTTCCTCTGAACACACACATTCATCTGAGTCACTCCTTCCTCTGAACACACACATTCATCTGTCACTCCTTCCTCTGAACACACACATTCATCTGTCACTCCTTCCCCTGAACACACACATTCATCTGAGTCACTCCTTCCTCTGAACACACACATTCATCTGTCACTCCTTCCCCTGAACACACACATTCATCTGAGTCACTCCTTCCCCTGAACACACACATTCATCTGTCACTCCTTCCCCTGAACACACACATTCATCTGAGTCACTCCTTCCTCTGAACACACACATTCATCTGTCACTCCTTCCCCTGAACACACACATTCATCTGTCACTCCTTCCTCTGAACACACACATTCATCTGTCACTCCTTCCTCTGAACACACACATTCATCTGAGTCACTCCTTCCTCTGAACACACACATTCATCAGTCACTCCTTCCCCTGAACACACACATTCATCTGAGTCACTCCTTCCTCTGAACACACACATTCATCTGAGTCACTCCTTCCCCTGAACACACACATTCATCTGTCACTCCTTCCCCTGAACACACACATTCATCTGAGTCACTCCTTCCCCTGAACACACACATTCATCTGTCACTCCTTCCTCTGAACACACACATTCATCTGAGTCACTCCTTCCTCTGAACACACACATTCATCTGAGTCACTCCTTCCTCTGAACACACACATTCATCTGTCACTCCTTCCTCTGAACACACACATTCATCTGTCACTCCTTCCTCTGAACACACACATTCATCTGAGTCACTCCTTCCTCTGAACACACACATTGATCTGAGTCACTCCTTCCCCTGAACACACACATTCATCTGAGTCACTCCTTCCCCTGAACACACACATTCATCTGAGTCACTCCTTCCCCTGAACACACACATTCATCTGAGTCACTCCTTCCTCTGAACACACACATTCATCTGTCACTCCTTCCCCTGAACACACACATTCATCTGAGTCACTCCTTCCCCTGAACACACACATTCATCTGAGTCACTCCTTCCCTGAACACACACATTCATCTGAGTCACTCCTTCCCCTGAACACACACATTCATCTGTCACTCCTTCCTCTGAACACACACATTCATCTGTCACTCCTTCCTCTGAACACACACATTCATCTGAGTCACTCCTTCCTCTGAACACACACATTCATCTGAGTCACTCCTTCCTCTGAACACACACATTCATCTGAGTCACTCCTTCCCCTGAACACACACATTCATCTGAGTCACTCCTTCCCTGAACACACACATTCATCTGAGTCACTCCTTCCTCTGAACACACACATTCATCTGAGTCACTCCTTCCTCTGAACACACACATTCATCTGTCACTCCTTCCTCTGAACACACACATTCATCTGTCACTCCTTCCTCTGAACACACACATTCATCTGAGTCACTCCTTCCTCTGAACACACACATTCATCTGAGTCACTCCTTCCTCTGAACACACACATTCATCTGAGTCACTCCTTCCTCTGAACACACACATTCATCTGAGTCACTCCTTCCCCTGAACACACACATTCATCTGAGTCACTCCTTCCTCTGAACACACACATTCATCTGTCACTCCTTCCTCTGAACACACACATTCATCTGTCACTCCTTCCTCTGAACACACACATTCATCTGAGTCACTCCTTCCCCTGAACACACACATTCATCTGTCACTCCTTCCTCTGAACACACACATTCATCTGAGTCACTCCTTCCTCTGAACACACACATTCATCTGTCACTCCTTCCTCTGAACACACACATTCATCTGTCACTCCTTCCCTGAACACACACATTCATCTGTCACTCCTTCCTCTGAACACACACATTCATCTGAGTCACTCCTTCCTCTGAACACACACATTCATCTGAGTCACTCCTTCCCCTGAACACACACATTCATCTGTCACTCCTTCCTCTGAACACACACATTCATCTGAGTCACTCCTTCCTCTGAACACACACATTCATCTGTCACTCCTTCCTCTGAACACACACATTCATCTGTCACTCCTTCCCCTGAACACACACATTCATCTGTCACTCCTTCCTCTGAACACACACATTCATCTGAGTCACTCCTTCCTCTGAACACACACATTCATCTGAGTCACTCCTTCCCCTGAACACACACATTCATCTGAGTCATTCCTTCCTCTGAACACACACATTCATCTGAGTCACTCCTTCCTCTGAACACACACATTCATCTGAGTCATTCCTTCCTCTGAACACACACATTCATCTGTCACTCCTTCCCCTGAACACACACATTCATCTGAGTCACTCCTTCCCCTGAACACACACATTCATCTGAGTCACTCCTTCCCCTGAACACACACATTCATCTGTCACTCCTTCCTCTGAACACACACATTCATCTGAGTCACTCCTTCCTCTGAACACACACATTCATCTGTCACTCCTTCCCCTGAACACACACATTCATCTGAGTCACTCCTTCCTCTGAACACACACATTCATCTGTCACTCCTTCCTCTGAACACACACATTCATCTGAGTCACTCCTTCCTCTGAACACACACATTCATCTGAGTCACTCCTTCCTCTGAACACACACATTCATCTGTCACTCCTTCCCCTGAACACACACATTCATCTGTCACTCCTTCCTCTGAACACACACATTCATCTGTCACTCCTTCCTCTGAACACACACATTCATCTGTCACTCCTTCCCCTGAACACACACATTCATCTGTCACTCCTTCCCCTGAACACACACATTCATCTGTCACTCCTTCCTCTGAACACACACATTCATCTGAGTCACTCCCCTGAACACACACATTCATCTGAGTCACTCCCCTGAACACACACATTCATCTGTCACTCCTTCCTCTGAACACACACGTTCATCTGAGTCACTCCTTCCTCTGAACACACACATTCATCTGAGTCATTCCTTCCTCTGAACACACACATTCATCTGTCATTCCTTCCTCTGAACACACACATTCATCTGTCATTCCTTCCTCTGAACACACACATTCATCTGTCACTCCTTCCTCTGAACACACACATTCATCTGAGTCACTCCATCCTCTGAACACACACATTCATCTGTCATTCCTTCCTCTGAACACACACATTCATCTGTCACTCCTTCCTCTGAACACACACATTCATCTGTCACTCCTTCCCCTGAACACACACATTCATCTGTCACTCCTTCCTCTGAACACACACATTCATCTGAGTCACTCCTTCCCTGAACACACACATTCATCTGTCATTCCTTCCTCTGAACACACACATTCATCTGAGTCACTCCTTCCTCTGAACACACACGTTCATCTGAGTCACTCCTTCCTCTGAACACACACATTCATCTGTCATTCCTTCCTCTGAACACACACATTCATCTGTCATTCCTTCCTCTGAACACACACATTCATCTGTCACTCCCCTGAACACACACATTCATCTGTCACTCCTTCCTCTGAACACACACATTCATCTGTCACTCCTTCCCCTGAACACACACATTCATCTGTCACTCCTTCCTCTGAACACACACATTCATCTGTCACTCCTTCCCCTGAACACACACATTCATCTGTCACTCCTTCCTCTGAACACACACATTCATCTGTCACTCCCCTGAACACACACATTCATCTGTCACTCCTTCCTCTGAACACACACATTCATCTGTCACTCCTTCCTCTGAACACACACATTCATCTGTCACTCCTTCCCCTGAACACACACATTCATCTGTCACTCCTTCCTCTGAACACACACATTCATCTGAATCACTCCTTCCTCTGAACACACACATTCATCTGAGTCACTCCTTCCTCTGAACACACACATTCATCTGAGTCACTCCTTCCCCTGAACACACACATTCATCTGAGTCACTCCTTCCTCTGAACACACACATTCATCTGAGTCACTCCTTCCTCTGAACACACACATTCATCAGTCACTCCCCTGAACACACTCCCCTGAACACACTCCCTGAACACACTCCCCTGAACACACTCCCCTGAACACACGTACCTCGATGCTGTACTTGGTCATGTGACCCTGGTGCCGGCAGTACAGGTACAACATCCCGATGCTGCTTCCCACGGCCACGAAGTCCGGGCTGCAGTCCACGGCCGTGAGGTACACGAGGACCGAGCGGAAACCCCTCTGCACCTGGACGAGCGAGAGCCAGGGTGAGGGTCCGAGAGTCAACACAATCACACAAACTAAACACAAACGAGCGAGAGCCAGGGTGAGGGTCCGAGAATCAACACAATCACACAAACTAAACACAATCACACAAACTAAACACAAACGAGCGAGAGCCAGGGTGAGGGTCCGAGAATCAACACAATCACACAAACTAAACACAATCACACAAACTAAACACAATCACACAAACTAAACACAATCACACAAACTAAACACAATCACACAAACTAAACACAATCACACAAACTAAACACAATCACACAAACTAAACACAAACGAGCGAGAGCCAGGGTGAGGGTCCGAGAATCAACACAATCACACAAACTAAACACAATCACACAAACTAAACACAAACGAGCGAGAGCCAGGGTGAGGGTCCGAGAGTCAACACAATCACACAAACTAAACACAATCACACAAACTAAACACAATCACACAAACTAAACACAATCACACAAACTAAACACAATCACACAAACTAAACACAATCACACAAACTAAACACAAACGAGCGAGAGCCAGGGTGAGGGTCCGAGAATCAACACAATCACACAAACTAAACACAAACGAGCGAGAGCCAGGGTGAGGGTCCGAGAGTCAACACAATCACACAAACTAAACACAATCACACAAACTAAACACAATCACACAAACTAAACACAATCACACAAACTAAACACAATCACACAAACTAAACACAATCACACAAACTAAACACAAACGAGCGAGAGCCAGGGTGAGGGTCCGAGAATCAACACAATCACACAAACTAAACACAAACGAGCGAGAGCCAGGGTGAGGGTCCGAGAGTCAACACAATCACACAAACTAAACACAAACGAGCGAGAGCCAGGGTGAGGGTCCGAGAATCAACACAATCACACAAACTAAACACAAACGAGCGAGAGCCAGGGTGAGGGTCCGAGAATCAACACAATCACACAAACTAAACACAATCACACAAACTAAACACAAACGAGCGAGAGCCAGGGTGAGGGTCCGAGAATCAACACAATCACACAAACTAAACACAATCACACAAACTAAACACAATCACACAAACTAAACACAATCACACAAACTAAACACAATCACACAAACTAAACACAATCACACAAACTAAACACAAACGAGCGAGAGCCAGGGTGAGGGTCCAAGAATCAAAACAATCACACAAACTAAACACAATCACACAAACTAAACACAATCACACAAACTAAACACAATCACACAAACTAAACACATTCACACAAACTAAACACATTCACACAAACTAAACACAATCACACAAACTAAACACAATCACACAAACTAAACACAATCACACAAACTAAACACATTCACACAAACTAAACACAATCACACAAACTAAACACATTCACACAAACTAAACACATTCACACAAACTAAACACATTCACACAAACTAAACACAATCACACAAACTAAACACAATCACACAAACTAAACACAATCACACAAACTAAACACATTCACACAAACTAAACACAATCACACAAACTAAACACAATCACACAAACTAAACACAATCACACAAACTAAACACATTCACACAAACTAAACACAATCACACAAACTAAACACAATCACACAAACTAAACACAATCACACAAACTAAACACATTCACACAAACTAAACACAATCACACAAACTAAACACAATCACACAAACTAAACACAATCACACAAAATAAACACAATCACACAAACTAAACACAATCACACAAACTAAACACAATCACACAAACTAAACACAATCACACAAACTAAACACAGTCACACAAACTAAACACAATCACACAAACTAAACACAATCACACAAACTAAACACAATCACACAAACTAAACACAATCACACAAACTAAACACAAACGAGCGAGAGCCAGGGTGAGGGTCCGAGAATCAACACAATCACACAAACTAAACACAATCACAATCACACAAACTAAACACATTCACACAAACTAAACACAATCACACAAACTAAACACAAACGAGCGAGAGCCAGGGTGAGGGTCCGAGAATCAACACAATCACACAAACTAAACACAGTCACACAAACTAAACACAATCACACAAACTAAACACAATCACACAAACTAAACACATTCACACAAACTAAACACAATCACACAAACTAAACACAATCACACAAACTAAACACAATCACACAAACTAAACACAGTCACACAAACTAAACACAATCACACAAACTAAACACAATCACACAAACTAAACACAATCACACAAACTAAACACAAACGAGCGAGAGCCAGGGTGAGGGTCCGAGAGTCAACACAATCACACACACTAAACACAAACGAGCGAGAGCCAGGGTGAGGGTCCGAGAGTCAACACAATCACACAAACTAAACACAATCACACAAACTAAACACAAACGAGCGAGAGCCAGGGTGAGGGTCCGAGAATCAACACAATCACACAAACTAAACACAAACGAGCGAGAGCCAGGGTGAGGGTCCGAGAATCAACACAATCACACAAACTAAACACAAACGAGCGAGAGCCAGGGTGAGGGTCCAAGAATCAACACAATCACACAAACTAAACACAAACGAGCGAGAGCCAGGGTGAGGGTCCGAGAATCAACACAATCACAATCACACAAACTAAACACAATCACACAAACTAAACACAAACGAGCGAGAGCCAGGGTGAGGGTCCAAGAATCAACACAATCACACAAACTAAACACAATCACACAAACTAAACACAATCACACAAACTAAACACAATCACACAAACTAAACACATTCACACAAACTAAACACATTCACACAAACTAAACACAATCACACAAACTAAACACAATCACACAAACTAAACACAATCACACAAACTAAACACATTCACACAAACTAAACACAATCACACAAACTAAACACATTCACATATATCACACACATGACAGTGCAGGTTTTAGAGGCAGGTCTGAGCTCATTCTGCACATGAGGACGTGGAGGAACATGGAGGGATGTTTAAACTCCGTATAGTCCCTTTAAGTTCAAAAGCTAAGTCAGGTCACAGTGAAGACTCAAGAATAAAACAGAAACTTAAAAACTCAAACGCTTTAAGGCGAGACCCTGCAGGTGAACAGGGAAAACATGTATATTTACAGATATCAATGTGAAGCTGTTGCTGTCGATCACTGGCATAAATGTGAGAAAAAACATCTGTCATTTTATCTTTTCATAAAAGAACAAAGTGTTTTATGCCTAAAAATTCGGCGACGAAATCTGAATAACGGACAGAGCTACATTCAAATGTCTGGTTTCATTTTATTGATGAATGACTTACCAAGACTTTCTCAGAGGGGATTTAGGATTTCTTGTTTAGTTTTAAAATAAGCTGTTTTTTAGTGGAAAAATTTGTAAAAAACTTAATTTTCGCCTTATTTTGTGACATTCAAAACTCAATAAATGGGGCTTAAGGATTAAATAATAAAAAATCCCTCTGAAAAAATCTTCCAAATCTTGTTCAGTCCAAGGCTGGAAAATGTGAAGTCTTTAGGTCCGACTGACGTGGACATAGCGTCGCCACAATGACAGAAACATGTGTTGAAATTGTGTTCTCCCATATAAGTCTATGGGGGAACTTTGAATCAGTGCAATATTTAAACATGTTATTGTGAAGATTAGGCATATTTTCTGTTTCCGGGTGAAAGTTTATATGTTCAGAGACAGATTTGGCCCAAAACCTGAAAACTGACAGAAGAGAGTTTTGCCTGTAGTGTCTCCCCTTAACTGTGAGCTGGAGCAATAGCGCCCCCCAGAGGAGGCCCAGCACAATGCTCCATTTCGAGCTTCCCAGGCGTTTCCTCTTGTCAACAACACAACCTGCAGAGCTATTACTATGAACGTTATATATTATTATAAACAACACTGAAGATCTTTACACATCACGATGATTATCATTTGTTCAATAAGTCGACAGTCGTTAATGTGACTGGCTTCAATGTGAGACTTTGTACACATGATCCCAGTCCGAGTCCGAGTCCGTGTCTGAGTCCGAGTCTGGGTCTGTGTCCGGGTCTGAGTCTGAGTCCGGGTCTGAGTCCGAGTCTGGGTCTGGGTCTGAGTCCGGGTCCGAGTCCGAGTCCGGGTCTGGGTCTGGGTCCGAGTCCGCACCTTGGAGGGGATGGTGTTGAGCAGGTGGTAAAGGGGGCAGAACTCCCTCAGCACAGACTCCTGTGTCAACGCCATAATGAAGCCTCACCTGAAACAAGACAAAGACATCACTGACCGTCCTGCTCTTCCTCCTCTTCCTCCTCCTCCTCCTCTTCCTCCTCTTCCTCCTCTTCCTCCTCTTCCTCCTCTTCCTCCTGTGAAGCTTTTACACTTTATTTTACCTACATTAAGTGTTATATGTTTCCTGTTGCACAATTGAACCTCTAACAACGGCAATAAAACAATTCAGATTCTCTTCTCCTGCTATTGACCTGAACGAAGCACATTTCCCCAGTTCCCACCGAAATATAAAAACTTCTTCCAAAAAGCTTCAAAAAAGTGACAAAAAGTGGCTAAAATGTCATGAAATCGTAATAATAAAGCCACAAAAGAGCAACAAAAAAGTGGCTAAAATGGAATGAAAAAGCACTTCAGAAGAGTGACAACAACACAAGGAAAAAGGTCAGTTTAGATCATGTTCAAATAAAACATGATCCAGTTCAGCTGATGCTGAACTGGATAACTCGGTTATGAGGTTAAAGTGTAACTAAACGGGCGTGGCAGAGCCTTTCCCCACCCACAAACTAAAGTCTTTGGGGGAGACGAGGGGGGTGAGTGTGTGGGCGGGGTCTGCTCTGTTGACAGTCTCAGGCCACGCCCCCAGATCTGACAGGACTGACAGACGGCTGTTACCGCTGTCACGACTGTGCACAAGGTTGATTTTTCCGTAGGAGAGTTGGTGCATCTCATGGCCTGATGTAGCAACTATCCTACGAAAAATAAATAAAGATGGCCGCCGGCAGACGACTCGCTCGCCGTCAGTGACTGCGAACAGAGAGAGAGCATCGCACAGTAGCTTTTCTAAGGGATTTATTCCTCTGCACCTCCTCAGCCGAAGTGTGAGCATCGCAGGGGCGCCATCTACTGGTTTGACTCAGGAGCTCAATATGAAACCTCCACAATCTCAAACTATAAGTTAGCATCGTGGCTAAGGCTAAATAATACTACTCTCCCAGTGAGCTGAATAAAACACCAGTAGAAATATTTATTACGTCGTTTGTTGTAAATGTACGTGTGTGTGGGCGGGGCCACAGAGGCGTGTGTGGGCGGGGCCACAGAGGCGTGTGTGGGCGGGGCCACAGAGGCGTGTGTGGGCGGGGCCACAGAGGCGTGTGTGGGCGGGGCCACAGAGCCAGAACCACGGGCAGAACTGATGACGTTTTGTGGACGCCGTGGACACACTCTCCTCTAACCGCAGAATATCAAATGTAGTTGCTGCGTGAAACCAGTAGAGGCGCTAACCCTGCGGTTTTAGACACAAACGTGAGATTATGAACAAGTTTGCACCAAATGTCAACATATTGACTGGGACATGTAGCAACTCTATTCAACAACCATTTAGACCGTTTATCAGCAGAAAAAGTGGATTTGGTGTTTAGTTACTCTTTAAGCTCGTCTCTTTCTCCTCCTCCTCCTCCTCCTCCTCGTCTCTAACCCTTTTCTCCTCCTCCTCCTCCTTGTCTCTAACTCCTTTTCTCCTCCTCCTCCTCCTCCTCCTCCTCCTCCTCCTCCTCCTCCTCGTCTCTAACCCTTTTCTCCTCCTCCTCCTCCTCCTCCTCCTCCTCCTCCTCCTCCTCCTCCTCCTCCTCGTCTCTAACTCCTTTTCTCCTCCTCCTCCTCCTCCTCCTCCTCCTCCTCCTCCTCGTCTCTAACCCTTTTCTCCTCCTCCTCCTCCTCCTCCTCCTCGTCTCTAACCCTTTTCTCCTCCTCCTCCTCCTCCTCCTCCTCCTCCTCCTCCTCCTCCTCCTCCTCGTCTCTAACTCCTTTTCTCCTCCTCCTCCTCCTCCTCGTCTCTAACCCTTTTCTCCTCCTCCTCCTCCTCCTCCTCCTCCTCGTCTCTAACCCTTTTCTCCTCCTCCTCCTCCTCCTCGTCTCTAACTCCTTTTCTCCTCCTCCTCCTCCTCCTCCTCCTCGTCTCTAACCCTTTTCTCCTCCTCCTCCTCCTCCTCGTCTCTAACTCCTTTTCTCCTCCTCCTCCTCCTCCTCCTCCTCGTCTCTAACTCCTTTTCTCCTCCTCCTCCTCCTCCTCCTCCTCCTCCTCGTCTCTAACTCCTTTTCTCCTCCTCCTCCTCCTCCTCCTCCTCCTCCTCCTCCTCGTCTCTAACCCTTTTCTCCTCCTCCTCCTCGTCTCTAACTCCTTTTCTCCTCCTCCTCCTCCTCCTCCTCCTCGTCTCTAACCCTTTTCTCCTCCTCCTCCTCCTCCTCCTCCTCCTCCTCCTCCTCGTCTCTAACCCTTTTCTCCTCCTCCTCCTCCTTGTCTCTAACTCCTTTTCTCCTCCTCCTCCTCCTCCTCCTCCTCCTCCTCCTCGTCTCTAACCCTTTTCTCCTCCTCCTCCTCCTCCTCCTCCTCCTCCTCCTCCTCGTCTCTAACCCTTTTCTCCTCCTCCTCCTCCTTGTCTCTAACTCCTTTTCTCCTCCTCCTCCTCCTCCTCCTCCTCCTCCTCCTCGTCTCTAACTCCTTTTCTCCTCCTCCTCCTCCTCCTCCTCCTCCTCCTCCTCCTCCTCCTCGTCTCTAACCCTTTTCTCCTCCTCCTCCTCCTCCTCCTCCTCCTCCTCCTCCTCCTCCTCCTCCTCGTCTCTAACTCCTTTTCTCCTCCTCCTCCTCCTCCTCCTCCTCCTCCTCCTCGTCTCTAACCCTTTTCTCCTCCTCCTCCTCCTCCTCCTCCTCGTCTCTAACCTTTTCTCCTCCTCCTCCTCCTCCTCCTCCTCCTCCTCCTCCTCCTCCTCCTCCTCGTCTCTAACTCCTTTTCTCCTCCTCCTCCTCCTCCTCGTCTCTAACCCTTTTCTCCTCCTCCTCCTCCTCCTCCTCCTCCTCGTCTCTAACCCTTTTCTCCTCCTCCTCCTCCTCCTCGTCTCTAACTCCTTTTCTCCTCCTCCTCCTCCTCCTCCTCGTCTCTAACCCTTTTCTCCTCCTCCTCCTCCTCCTCGTCTCTAACTCCTTTTCTCCTCCTCCTCCTCCTCCTCCTCCTCGTCTCTAACTCCTTTTCTCCTCCTCCTCCTCCTCCTCCTCCTCCTCCTCGTCTCTAACTCCTTTTCTCCTCCTCCTCCTCCTCCTCCTCCTCCTCCTCCTCGTCTCTAACCCTTTTCTCCTCCTCCTCCTCGTCTCTAACTCCTTTTCTCCTCCTCCTCCTCCTCCTCCTCCTCGTCTCTAACCCTTTTCTCCTCCTCCTCCTCCTCCTCCTCCTCGTCTCTAACTCCTTTTCTCCTCCTCCTCCTCCTCCTCCTCCTCCTCCTCCTCGTCTCTAACTCCTTTTCTCCTCCTCCTCCTCCTCCTCCTCCTCCTCGTCTCTAACTCCTTTTCTCCTCCTCCTCCTCCTCCTCCTCGTCTCTAACCCTTTTCTCCTCCTCCTCCTCCTCGTCTCTAACTCCTTTTCTCCTCCTCCTCCTCCTCGTCTCTAACTCCTTTTCTCCTCCTCCTCCTCCTCGTCTCTAACCCTTTTCTCCTCCTCCTCCTCCTCCTCCTCCTCCTCCTCCTCCTCGTCTCTAACCCTTTTCTCCTCCTCCTCCTCCTCCTCGTCTCTAACCCTTTTCTCCTCCTCCTCCTCCTCCTCGTCTCTAACCCTTTTCTCCTCCTCCTCCTCCTCCTCCTCCTCCTCCTCCTCCTCCTCCTCCTCCTCCTTGTCTCTAACTCCTTTTCTCCTCCTCCTCCTCCTCGTCTCTAACCTTTTCTCCTCCTCCTCCTCCTCCTCGTCTCTAACCCTTTTCTCCTCCTCCTCCTCCTCCTCCTCCTCCTCCTCCTCCTCCTCCTCCTCCTCGTCTCTAACTCTTTTCTCCTCCTCCTCCTCCTCCTCCTCCTCCTCCTCCTCCTCGTCTCTAACCCTTTTCTCCTCCTCCTCCTCCTCCTCCTCCTCGTCTCTAACCCTTTTCTCCTCCTCCTCCTCCTCCTCCTCCTCCTCCTCCTCCTCCTCCTCGTCTCTAACTCCTTTTCTCCTCCTCCTCCTCCTCCTCGTCTCTAACCCTTTTCTCCTCCTCCTCCTCCTCCTCCTCCTCCTCGTCTCTAACCCTTTTCTCCTCCTCCTCCTCCTCCTCGTCTCTAACTCCTTTTCTCCTCCTCCTCCTCCTCCTCCTCCTCGTCTCTAACCCTTTTCTCCTCCTCCTCCTCCTCCTCGTCTCTAACTCCTTTTCTCCTCCTCCTCCTCCTCCTCCTCCTCGTCTCTAACTCCTTTTCTCCTCCTCCTCCTCCTCCTCCTCCTCCTCCTCGTCTCTAACTCCTTTTCTCCTCCTCCTCCTCCTCCTCCTCCTCCTCCTCCTCGTCTCTAACCCTTTTCTCCTCCTCCTCCTCGTCTCTAACTCCTTTTCTCCTCCTCCTCCTCCTCCTCCTCCTCGTCTCTAACCCTTTTCTCCTCCTCCTCCTCCTCCTCCTCCTCCTCCTCCTCGTCTCTAACCCTTTTCTCCTCCTCCTCCTCCTTGTCTCTAACTCCTTTTCTCCTCCTCCTCCTCCTCCTCCTCCTCCTCCTCCTCGTCTCTAACCCTTTTCTCCTCCTCCTCCTCCTTGTCTCTAACTCTTTTCTCCTCCTCCTCCTCCTCCTCCTCCTCCTCCTCCTCCTCGTCTCTAACCCTTTTCTCCTCCTCCTCCTCCTCCTCCTCCTCCTCCTCCTCCTCCTCCTCGTCTCTAACTCCTTTTCTCCTCCTCCTCCTCCTCCTCCTCCTCCTCCTCCTCGTCTCTAACCCTTTTCTCCTCCTCCTCCTCCTCCTCCTCCTCGTCTCTAACCCTTTTCTCCTCCTCCTCCTCCTCCTCCTCCTCCTCCTCCTCCTCCTCCTCCTCCTCGTCTCTAACTCCTTTTCTCCTCCTCCTCCTCCTCGTCTCTAACCCTTTTCTCCTCCTCCTCCTCCTCCTCCTCCTCCTCGTCTCTAACCCTTTTCTCCTCCTCCTCCTCCTCCTCGTCTCTAACTCCTTTTCTCCTCCTCCTCCTCCTCCTCCTCCTCGTCTCTAACCCTTTTCTCCTCCTCCTCCTCCTCCTCGTCTCTAACTCCTTTTCTCCTCCTCCTCCTCCTCCTCCTCCTCGTCTCTAACTCCTTTTCTCCTCCTCCTCCTCCTCCTCCTCCTCCTCCTCGTCTCTAACTCCTTTTCTCCTCCTCCTCCTCCTCCTCCTCCTCCTCCTCCTCGTCTCTAACCCTTTTCTCCTCCTCCTCCTCGTCTCTAACTCCTTTTCTCCTCCTCCTCCTCCTCCTCGTCTCTAACTCCTTTTCTCCTCCTCCTCCTCCTCCTCCTCCTCCTCCTCCTCGTCTCTAACCCTTTTCTCCTCCTCCTCCTCCTCCTCGTCTCTAACTCCTTTTCTCCTCCTCCTCCTCCTCCTCCTCCTCGTCTCTAACTCCTTTTCTCCTCCTCCTCCTCCTCCTCCTCCTCCTCCTCGTCTCTAACTCCTTTTCTCCTCCTCCTCCTCCTCCTCCTCGTCTCTAACCCTTTTCTCCTCCTCCTCCTCCTCGTCTCTAACTCCTTTTCTCCTCCTCCTCCTCCTCGTCTCTAACTCCTTTTCTCCTCCTCCTCCTCCTCGTCTCTAACCCTTTTCTCCTCCTCCTCCTCCTCCTCCTCCTCCTCCTCCTCCTCGTCTCTAACCCTTTTCTCCTCCTCCTCCTCCTCCTCGTCTCTAACCCTTTTCTCCTCCTCCTCCTCCTCCTCGTCTCTAACCCTTTTCTCCTCCTCCTCCTCCTCCTCCTCCTCCTCCTCCTCCTCCTCCTCCTCCTCCTCCTTGTCTCTAACTCCTTTTCTCCTCCTCCTCCTCCTCGTCTCTAACCCTTTTCTCCTCCTCCTCCTCCTCCTCGTCTCTAACCCTTTTCTCCTCCTCCTCCTCCTCCTCCTCCTCCTCCTCCTCCTCCTCCTCCTCCTTGTCTCTAACTCCTTTTCTCCTCCTCCTCCTCCTCGTCTCTAACCCTTTTCTCCTCCTCCTCCTCCTCGTCTCTAACCCTTTTCTCCTCCTCCTCCTCCTCCTCGTCTCTAACCCTTTTCTCCTCCTCCTCCTCCTCCTCGTCTCTAACCCTTTTCTCCTCCTCCTCCTCCTCCTCCTCGTCTCTAACCCTTTTCTCCTCCTCCTCCTCCTCGTCTCTAACCCTTTTCTCCTCCTCCTCCTCCTCGTCTCTAACCCTTTCTCCTCCTCCTCCTCCTCCTCCTCCTCGTCTCTAACCCTTTTCTCCTCCTCCTCCTCCTCCTCCTCCTCCTCCTCGTCTCTAACTCCTTTTCTCCTCCTCCTCCTCGTCTCTAACTCCTTTTCTCCTCCTCCTCCTCCTCGTCTCTAACTCCTTTTCTCCTCCTCCTTTAAAGCTCCTTCTCTCTCTCTGCACTGAGGTTTGACCACTGTGAGTAATAAAGTCATTCAGATGCACCTGACTTACGTGACGTCAGAGTCACTAAAACATGAATCAGTCCGCTCGAAAACACAGATATACAGTAAACTGCTGCTGCTCTGACACAATAATATATACATTACAAAGTATAACATAATATAACAGACTGAAGCCTCGTGTTTGTGAAGAAAGCTACAGTTCAATAAAACACTTTAGCAATGTGATGATGCTGCGTTTAGTTCCGCTCAATAAACCCGACATTTAAGGAGAATAAAGATGGATAAGTTTAAAAACCCTGAGCCGAATGATACAGAAGATTCCAACAGATCAGCGTGGAGATGATTCAGACAGTTGTTTAGCGAAATGCAAGATTAATATGAACAACTGTGTTAAAATGCTAATGTTTTCAGCGGGTCACGTTTGACAGGGCGGTGATTGTTGTTCCACTGCCTGTATTTCCTGAGTCACGGAGGAAACAAACACCGCAGAGCCGGAGAATCAGCCTCTAAAACAGGGCTTTGTCGGTGTCTCTGGCTGAAAATGTGGAGAACAGTGAGAGGCGCCGTGAAGCTAACAGTAGCAGGAGGCTAACAGACTCACAGGGTGGTCCTGGGGTGGCCCCGGGAGGTCCCTGTGGTACCGGGGGGTTCAGCGGGTTCAGTGGAGTCCACTGGCCGAGCGGGAGGCTCTGGGGTCCGGGCAGGAGGCTCCACGGCCACGGAGCATCTCTCTGGAGCTCATCTACCTCCTCCCATAGACTCTGTTCCTCCTCCGCCCTGATGTCAACAAACTGCTCCCCCTGCAGGAGGACCGCGGCACTGCACTGCTCCCCCTGCAGGAGGCCCGCGGCACTGCACTGCTCCCCCTGCAGGAGGACCGCGGCACTGCACTGCTCCCCCTGCAGGAGGACCGCGGCACTGCACTGCTCCCCCTGCAGGAGGACCGCGGCACTGCACTGCTCCCCCTGCAGGAGGACCGCGGCACTGCACTGCTCCCCCTGCAGGGAGTAGGGGAAGCTGCAGACCCGGAGCCGAGACAGAAATACCGTGAAGCGAATCCACCGTGATAGTGCGCCCTCTGCTGGCAAAGACAAATATACGACGGTATTTAGCTCATGTTTTACAGTTGTATTGTTGGGATTGTTTTGTGTGATTTAGTGTTGACATTTTAGTTTACATGTATTATTATTTGGGTTATTTTATGACATTAAAACTGTGTGTTTTACTCCTTTCATTGTATTTTGTAGAACAGAGCCTTTATTTCTTCAATAAGGGACAGAGACAATATTTTGGAACAAAATCATATTTTTATTGTGGTAACGGCCATTGCTGTATCAGTAAAGAAACGAGAGACGTCATAGGGTTAATGTTAGTTTGCAGATGCAACAACAAAGTGAAAAATAACATTTGTATCGTCAGGGTTTTCCCTGTTTCCTAATTTCAGGTTCAGCTTGTTTTTGTCGCTGTTTTGTTGCTTTATACAAGAAGCTTTTAGATTTGGGTGAAGCCAGTCCTATTTTTACTGCAAATATAAAAATCACAAATATTCATCTACAATCTTGGCAAAAAGTGGCACAAAAGGGAAATACATTTGTACTTTATTAGTGGCCATTATGAAAATGTTGGTCAACATCGATATTATTATAGATCCATGGTCAACATACACTTTGAAAAAAGAAAGAAAGAATATAATGATAATAATAATGGTGTAAAGAAAGGGGGAAAAAAAAATACAACGACCATGGCATCCCTATGATTATAACAGTAACATTGCATTTTAATTTTTTTTAATTTGTTTTTATCATGGTTATTATCATTTTGGGGGGGAAAAACATAGATTGTGTTGTTTGCTGGCAACTTCTGTGAAATAAAAAGATAATGAAAGGACTGGACTTAATCTTTCCAAGACCCAATGCTGGGCTTCACAGCAGCTGGGCACAGTCCGGTCCAGTGGATCCAGTGCTGTGTGACTCCGCTCCAGCTGAGTCCAGTCCGGGATTAGCGGTCTGCCGGCGGCGGATGCTAAAGCTAATGCTAGTTCAAACCTGCCCCGCTAACCGCTACCGTTCCCTACGACTGAGCGACTTACTGCGGCTGTGAAGGCCCTAAGCGCCTCACCAGCACGACACCCCCGAACCAGCACCTCCCAAACCCCGGTATTCACCCGACAACCCCCCAATAACCCCCCAAACACCCGCCACATCCACCCGCTTCACCAGGGCCAGCGCGGGCTCCTGAAGCTCCACTGCCTCATCCAAAATGGCGGACACGGAGGATGACGGCGGCGCCACCACCAGAACCACAGCCGCAGAGGAGCTCCAGAACCCGGCCGAACCAGGCAGCGAGGCCCCGGAGACTCAGCCAGGACCCACCGAGACCGGAGAGGCCGCTCCAGCCGCGGAGCAGAGCGCGCCGCCCGGGGAGCCAGCAGCAGCAGCAGCTCAGTCCGCTCCGCAGAGCTCCCAGCCCGGGGCCAGTTCTGAGGCTGCAGCCGCCGAACAGGACCCGCAGCCCGGGCACAGCTACCAGGTTCGACCCGCCCTCAGGGAGCGTTTGTGCGCTTTTATTCTGATATGTTCTGATGATATTTGTGTGAGCAGAGTGTGTTTGTTTTGGTTCTGTAGCCTCGCGTTAGCCACGTTAGCATTTTCCTTTAGCATCTTCAGAAAACGGTGACTGTGTCGTCGGTTTGTTGTTATTTATGACTACATTATATAAAGGCGTTTCATATATATTTAATTCACTCCGTCCATTGTTTCCCCCGTGTTTTCGGTGTCAGGCCAGTCCAGGTGCACGTGCGGGAGAGGAAAAGAAAACCACGGCTCCGGGAAACTTTAGGTTAACGGTCTCCGGGATAATGCGTTTATTTATCAGGTTTATTATAACATGAGACATTTGTGGAAAGACGTTTGTACTGAAGTTTATGAATGGACTTGTTGACGTTGTTGTTGCTGTTTTATCCCTTAGTTCTTCATTTACTCTCCGAGTTCCCCCCAGTGTGACAGAGTTCAGCCCGTACTCATCTAAAAGTTCAGTTTATTATTCAAAACAAAGCGTCCAAATACAGTGACATTTGCTCATATCCAGACACTTTACTGCCAAATCTAACTGGTAGTTCCTCGTGCTCAGTGTCGCGGTCCTCCAGAGGCTCACGGTCCTCCAGAGGCTCGCGGTCCTCCAGAGGCCCCCTGTCCTCCAGAGGCCCGCGGTCCCCCAGAGGCTCGTGGTCCCCCAGAGGCCCCCGGTCCTCCAGAGGCTCGCGGTCCTCCAGAGGTCCTCCAGAGGCTCGCGGTCCTCCAGAGGCTCGCGGTCCTCCAGGGGCTCACGGTCCTCCAGAGGTCCTCCAGAGGCTCGCGGTCCTCCAGAGGTCCTCCAGAGGTCCTCCAGAGGTCCTCCAGAGGTCCTCCAGAGGCTCGCTCCCGGTCCTCCAGAGGCTCGCGGTCCTCCAGAGGCTCGCGGTCCTCCAGAGGCTCGCGGTCCTCCAGAGGCCCCCGGTCCTCCAGAGGCTCGCGGTCCTCCAGAGGCTCGCGGTCCTCCAGAGGCCCCCGGTCCTCCAGAGGCTCGCGGTCCTCCAGAGGCTCGCGGTCCTCCAGAGGCTCGCGGTCCTCCAGAGGCTCGCGGTCCTCCAGAGGCTCGCGGTCCTCCAGAGGTCCTCCAGAGGCTCGCGGTCCTCCAGAGGCTCGCGGTCCTCCAGAGGCTCGCGGTCCTCCAGAGGCTCCCGGTCCTCCAGAGGTCCTCCAGAGGCTCGCGGTCCTCCAGAGGCCCCCGGTCCTCCAGAGGCTCGCGGTCCTCCAGAGGCTCGCGGTCCTCCAGAGGCCCCCGGTCCTCCAGAGGCTCGCGGTCCCCCAGAGGCTCGCGGTCCTCCAGAGGCTCGCGGTCCTCCAGAGGCCCCCGGTCCTCTAGAGCCTCGCGGTCCTCCAGAGCCTCGCGGTCCTCCAGAGGCTCGCGGTCCTCCAGAGGCTCGCGGTCCTCCAGAGGCTCGCGGTCCTCCAGAGGCTCGCGGTCCTCCAGAGGCCCCCGGTCCTCCAGAGGTCCTCCAGAGGTCCTCCAGAGGCCCCCGGTCCTCCAGAGGTCCTCCAGAGGTCCTCCAGAGGCTCACGGTCCTCCAGAGGTCCTCCAGAGGCCCCCGGTCCTCCAGAGGTCCTCCAGAGGTCCTCCAGAGGCCCTCCAGAGGCTCACGGTCCTCCAGAGGTCCCCGGTCCTCCAGAGGTCCCCGGTCCTCCAGAGGCTCGCGGTCCTCCAGAGGTCCTCCAGAGGTCCTCCAGAGGCTCGCGGTCCTCCAGAGGCTCGCGGTCCTCCAGAGGCTCGCGGTCCTCCAGAGGCTCGCGGTCCTCCAGAGGCCCCCGGTCCTCCAGAGGCTCGCGGTCCTCCAGAGGCTCGCGGTCCTCCAGAGGTCCTCCAGAGGCCCGCGGTCCTCCAGAGGCTCGCGGTTCTCCAGAGGCTCGCGGTCCTCCAGAGGCTCGCGGTCCTCCAGAGGTCTTCCAGAGGCCCCCGGTCCTCCAGAGGCTCGCGGTCCTCCAGAGGCCCCCGGTCCTCCAGAGGCCCGCGGTCCTCCAGAGGCTCGCGGTCCTCCAGAGGCTCGCGGTTCTCCAGAGGCTCGCGGTCCTCCAGAGGCTCGCGGTCCTCCAGAGGCTCGCGGTTCTCCAGAGGCTCGCGGTCCTCCAGAGGCTCGCGGTCCTCCAGAGGTCCTCCAGAGGCTCGCGGTCCTCCAGAGGCTCGCGGTCCTCCAGAGGTCCTCCAGAGGCTCGCGGTCCTCCAGAGGCTCGCGGTTCTCCAGAGGCTCGCGGTCCTCCAGAGGCTCGCGGTCCTCCAGAGGTCCTCCAGAGGCCCGCGGTCCTCCAGAGGCTCGCGGTCCTCCAGAGGCTCGCGGTTCTCCAGAGGCTCGCGGTCCTCCAGAGGCTCGCGGTCCTCCAGAGGCTCGCGGTCCTCCAGAGGTCCTCCAGAGGCCCGCGGTCCTCCAGAGGCTCGCGGTCCTCCAGAGGCTCGCGGTCCTCCAGAGGTCCTCCAGAGGCTCGCGGTCCTCCAGAGGCTCGCGGTCCTCCAGAGGCTCGCGGTCCTCCAGAGGCTCGCGGTCCTCCAGAGGCTCGCGGTCCTCCAGAGGCTCGCGGTCCTCCAGAGGCTCGCGGTCCTCCAGAGGCTCGCGGTCCTCCAGAGGCCCCCGGTCCTCCAGAGGCCCCCGTGCCCTGGTTAGGAGTGAAGCTTTACGCACCTTCGACTGGACTGGGTTGATAGTTCTTCAGTTCTTCATCTTCAGACGCTTCTGTTCGCTCTAAAGAGTGAAACGTCTCATAACATACATGAAACATACATGTGTATAATGACATATATGTATCTAATAACAAACATGTGTTTAGTAACATACATGTATATATTAACATACATGTGTTTAATAACATACATGTGTATAATGACATACGTGTGAATAATAACGTGTTTAATAACATACATGAAACATACATGTGTTTAATAACATACATGTGTTTAATAACATACATGTGTTTAATAACATACATGTGTTTAATAACATACATGTGAATAAAAACATATATGTATCTAATAGCAAACATGTGTTTAGTAACATGCATGTGTATAATAACATACATATGTTTACTCTCTTATCCCCCAAATTTCCTTCTCATTTCCCTTTAATATATATATGTTTTTAATTTATTTTGAATGTGCTCAGTGCAGTTGGTGGTTCGGAGGTTAAAAACATACATGTGTTTAATAACATTCATGTAACATACATGTGCCCCTCCTGGAGCCGCCGCCTTAACGTGGAGGTGGAGGGTTTGAGCTCCTGAATGATCCTGGAGCTCTGTGGTCGGGGCTTCGTGCCCCTGTAGGGTCTCCCAGAGCAAACAGGTCCTATAGGTGACGGGTCAGACAAAGAGCGGGTCAGAAGCTCCTCATGAGAGACCACCAGGCCCGGTTAACCACGAGGCCGTCCTTCTGTGGACCCACCACCTGCAGGGGGCGCCATAGGGGCTGGTGCAGCTCCAACAGCTGCCCCCACGACCCGGCAACGGACAAGTGGAAGAAGATGGATGGATAACATACATGTGTATAATAACATACATGTTCTTCGGCAGGTGCTGTCGGTTCCGGAGCAGACACTGGAGCAGGAACAAACGATCGCCGTCCTCGACTCTGGTGACCTGCTGCTGGGGGCGGGGCTGGGGGCGGAATTCGCCAACACTACCATCTTGTACGTCCAATCAGATGGCAGTGTGGTGGAAGGGGCGGGGCTGACGGCTGAGGAACAGCGACTGATCCTGGAACAGCTTTCCAAGCAGACAGTGGTGCAGGTACGTGTGTGACTTTTGGAGACGTCGTGTGACTTTACGGAGACGTCGTGTGACTTTTGGAGACGTCGTGTGACTTTTGGAGACGTCGTGTGACTTTACAGAGACGTCGTGTGACTTTTGGAGACGTCGTGTGACTTTACGGAGACGTCGTGTGACTTTACGGAGACGTCGTGTGACTTTACAGAGACGTCGTGTGACTTTACGGAGACGTCGTGTGACTTTACGGAGACGTCGTGTGACTTTTGGAGACGTCGTGTGACTTTACGGAGACGTCGTGTGACTTTACGGAGACGTCGTGTGACTTTACAGAGACGTCGTGTGACTTTTGGAGACGTCGTGTGACTTTTGGAGACGTCGTGTGACTTTACAGAGACGTCGTGTGACTTTTGGAGACGTCGTGTGACTTTACAGAGACGTCGTGTGACTTTACGGAGACGTCGTGTGACTTTACGGAGACGTCGTGTGACTTTACGGAGACGTCGTGTGACTTTTGGAGACGTCGTGTGACTTTACAGAGACGTCGTGTGACTTTTGGAGACGTCGTGTGACTTTACAGAGACGTCGTGTGACTTTTGGAGACGTCGTGTGACTTTACGGAGACGTCGTGTGACTTTTGGAGACGTCGTGTGACTTTACGGAGACGTCGTGTGACTTTACGGAGACGTCGTGTGACTTTACGGAGACGTCGTGTGACTTTACAGAGACGTCGTGTGACTTTACGGAGACGTCGTGTGACTTTACGGAGACGTCGTGTGACTTTACGGAGACGTCGTGTGACTTTACGGAGACGTCGTGTGACTTTACGGAGACGTCGTGTGACTTTACGGAGACGTCGTGTGACTTTACGGAGACGTCGTGTGACTTTACGGAGACGTCGTGTGACTTTTGGAGACGTCGCGTGACTTTACGGAGACGTCGTGTGACTTTACAGAGACGTCGTGTGACTTTTGGAGACGTCGTGTGACTTTTGGAGACGTCGTGTGACTTTTGGAGACGTCGTGTGACTTTACGGAGACGTCGTGTGACTTTTGGAGACGTCGTGTGACTTTACAGAGACGTCGTGTGACTTTTGGAGACGTCGTGTGACTTTACGGAGACGTCGTGTGACTTTACGGAGACGTCGTGTGACTTTTGGAGACGTCGTGTGACTTTTGGAGACGTCGTGTGACTTTTGGAGACGTCGTGTGACTTTTGGAGACGTCGTGTGACTTTTGGAGACGTCGTGTGACTTTACGGAGACGTCGTGTGACTTTTGGAGACGTCGTGTGACTTTACGGAGACGTCGTGTGACTTTACGGAGACGTCGTGTGACTTTTGGAGACGTCGTGTGACTTTTGGAGACGTCGTGTGACTTTTGGAGACGTCGTGTGACTTTACGGAGACGTCGTGTGACTTTTGGAGACGTCGTGTGACTTTACGGAGACGTCGTGTGACTTTACGGAGACGTCGTGTGACTTTACGGAGACGTCGTGTGACTTTACGGAGACGTCGTGTGACTTTTGGAGACGTCGTGTGACTTTACGGAGACGTCGTGTGACTTTACGGAGACGTCGTGTGACTTTACAGAGACGTCGTGTGACTTTACAGAGACGTCGTGTGACTTTACGGAGACGTCGTGTGACTTTTGGAGACGTCGTGTGACTTTACGGAGACGTCGTGTGACTTTTGGAGACGTCGTGTGACTTTTGGAGACGTCGTGTGACTTTTGGAGACGTCGTGTGACTTTACGGAGACGTCGTGTGACTTTTGGAGACGTCGTGTGACTTTACGGAGACGTCGTGTGACTTTACGGAGACGTCGTGTGACTTTACGGAGACGTCGTGTGACTTTTGGAGACGTCGTGTGACTTTACGGAGACGTCGTGTGACTTTACGGAGACGTCGTGTGACTTTACGGAGACGTCGTGTGACTTTACGGAGACGTCGTGTGACTTTACGGAGACGTCGTGTGACTTTACGGAGACGTCGTGTGACTTTTGGAGACGTCGTGTGACTTTACGGAGACGTCGTGTGACTTTTGGAGACGTCGTGTGACTTTACGGAGACGTCGTGTGACTTTACGGAGACGTCGTGTGACTTTTGGAGACGTCGTGTGACTTTTGGAGACGTCGTGTGACTTTTGGAGACGTCGTGTGACTTTACGGAGACGTCGTGTGACTTTACGGAGACGTCGTGTGACTTTACGGAGACGTCGTGTGACTTTACGGAGACGTCGTGTGACTTTACGGAGACGTCGTGTGACTTTTGGAGACGTCGTGTGACTTTACGGAGACGTCGTGTGACTTTACAGAGACGTCGTGTGACTTTACGGAGACGTCGTGTGACTTTACGGAGACGTCGTGTGACTTTTGGAGACGTCGTGTGACTTTACGGAGACGTCGTGTGACTTTTGGAGACGTCGTGTGACTTTACAGAGACGTCGTGTGACTTTTGGAGACGTCGTGTGACTTTACAGAGACGTCGTGTGACTTTACAGAGACGTCGTGTGACTTTTGGAGACGTCGTGTGACTTTACAGAGACGTCGTGTGACTTTTGGAGACGTCGTGTGACTTTACGGAGACGTCGTGTGACTTTACGGAGACGTCGTGTGACTTTACGGAGACGTCGTCTGACTTTACGGAGACGTCGTGTGACTTTACAGAGACGTCGTCTGACTTTACGGAGACGTCGTCTGACTTTACAGAGACGTCGTGTGACTTTACGGAGACGTCGTGTGACTTTACGGAGACGTCGTGTGACTTTACGGAGACGTCGTGTGACTTTACGGAGACGTCGTGTGACTTTACGGAGACGTCGTGTGACTTTACGGAGACGTCGTGTGACTTTACGGAGACGTCGTGTGACTTTTGGAGACGTCGTGTGACTTTACAGAGACGTCGTGTGACTTTACAGAGACGTCGTGTGACTTTACGGAGACGTCGTGTGACTTTACGGAGACGTCGTGTGACTTTACAGAGACGTCGTGTGACTTTACGGAGACATCGTGTGACTTTTGGAGACGTCGTGTGACTTTACAGAGACGTCGTGTGACTTTACAGAGACGTCGTGTGACTTTACGGAGACGTCGTGTGACTTTACGGAGACGTCGTGTGACTTTACAGAGACGTCGTGTGACTTTACGGAGACGTCGTGTGACTTTACGGAGACGTCGTGTGACTTTACGGAGACGTCGTGTGACTTTTGGAGACGTCGTGTGACTTTACGGAGACGTCGTGTGACTTTACGGAGACGTCGTGTGACTTTACAGAGACGTCGTGTGACTTTACGGAGACGTCGTGTGACTTTACAGAGACGTCGTGTGACTTTACAGAGACGTCGTGTGACTTTACGGAGACGTCGTGTGACTTTACGGAGACGTCGTGTGACTTTACGGAGACGTCGTGTGACTTTACGGAGACGTCGTGTGACTTTACGGAGACGTCGTGTGACTTTACGGAGACGTCGTGTGACTTTACAGAGACGTCGTGTGACTTTACGGAGACGTCGTGTGACTTTACGGAGACGTCGTGTGACTTTACGGAGACGTCGTGTGACTTTACAGAGACGTCGTGTGACTTTACGGAGACGTCGTGTGACTTTACAGAGACGTCGTGTGACTTTTGGAGACGTTGTGTGACTTTACAGAGACGTCGTGTGACTTTACAGAGACGTCGTGTGACTTTTGGAGACGTCGTGTGACTTTACGGAGACGTCGTGTGACTTTACGGAGACGTCGTGTGACTTTACGGAGACGTCGTGTGACTTTACAGAGACGTCGTGTGACTTTACGGAGACGGTTAAGTTATAGTTGTGCTTTTTTCTCTCCTTGTGCTCAGGTGTCGGACCAGGAGGCGGCCGCTCTTCTCCAGGGAGCTGTGGTTCAGACCAGTGCCCAGCAGGCAGAGACCCAGGCCGTGAGCGCCCCGGCTGCCCCCCAGGTGAGATGCATGGGTGCAGGGGGAGGGGAGAGGGAGAGACAAGTACTGGGCGGAGTGACCCGGGGAAAGACTGAAGGTTCTTCCACATTGAGCTGTAACGTTCATGTCGCCCAGGTCCAAACCTCGGTCCAGACGTCGGCGCTGGACGCGTCGCAGCTGCAGCAGGTCCTCAGTCAGGTCAGACATTTACACTATTAAAGCTGTTTTTAACTATACGGATTGTATAAATATTGAATTATTGAGCGATGAGTCGATACAGTCATTATTGTGACAGTTTCCGAACCTCGGTAATAAAATCCTTGTCCACAGGTGTCCAAGAGCCAGGCCCAGGCCGGTCCGGTGCAGATCCAGGTGGTGTCTCAGAGTGGACTGAGCGGTGCCTCCCAACAGCTCAAGACTGTGGCCCAACAAGTGTCCAAGCAGATCATTAAACCCACACCTGCCCAGAAAACATCCGGGCTCACTCCGGGACTGACCCAGGCCAAACCGGGACCCGCCCAGGCCAAACCAGTCCAAATCCAAACCATCAGCCCCAAACCTGCTGTCACCAAGGCTCCACACACTCTTCTCCAGAAGAACACTCCCATCCAGCTCCTGCAGAAGAAGGTGGGCACTTCTATGTTGCTAATGTACGAGTGAATATACGATTCTTTAGATAGTTTAATGAAGTGTAAATTCAAAGTGGAAGACGTCGCTGCAGCGTTTTTGAGGCACACAAATGTGTCGACATACATGCAAAACTGAAATGTTATGTTCAGATTTGTGTGTGTACATAAATAAGCATTTTTTGTCCTTTTGATTTTAATAATGGACATGTGGTTATAAAGGCACTATTTCTGACCCTTGTTTTTGTAGTAGCATTTAGAATATTTTTAAACTATGAAGTCATTTAAGTGATCATTTGTGATCAGTCATTTTGGTGGCACGGTGGCGCAGTGGTTAGCGCTCACGCCTCACAGCTAGAAGGTCCTGGGTTCGATTCCCACCTGGACGGGGCCTTTCTGTGTGGAGTTTGCAGGTTCTCCCCGTGTCTGCGTAGGTTTCCTCCGGGTACTCCGGTTTCCCCTACCACTAAAAACATGTACAACAGATTCCCCTCTGGGGCCAGGACTCCCCTGAAAAAGAGATTCTTAATCTCAGTGGGACGATCCTGGTTAAATAAAGGTCAATTTAAGATACATAAAAATGTTCTGGCTCAGACTGAGTCTGGGACTAAATTGATGGGCCTGAGAAGTTACTACATGGTCAAATCCTGCATAGATATTCTGATCTCTGTGAAGCTATAACTCAAAGACCCTTTATCTGTTCGACATCCTGCTTCTACTGCAGCAAGTTTATATCCTACTAAACTAAAATGTTTAATATGAAGGTGATCACTCAATATACTTCTTTTCAAGAGCCCCTGACAAGTTGTGAAAAAAGTTCTGAAATAAAGAAATGTAATATTTAGCAGCCTATAAATTCAAATGTTTACAACATAGCACATTGCATGGAAATACTTTTAGTATAACCCTTTTAGTAACCACGACACAGAACAAAGTTTAGCTGTTTACATGTTTCCATTGCTGATCTTCAGCTCTTTAGAAGTGCACACACACTAAAATAAAATAAATTAAATTATCAGGATTGTAATGAAATCTGAACAAGCTTGTTACTCACGCTTTGCTTACTTTCGGATGTGTTCATTACACCTGTAGCAACTAAAAAAACACATTCATCCAAACGTGACACGTGGGAGGCTGTGGGTGAAACCACACGGAACCAGCCAATATTCAGAACTCTTGTTTTGGTCTTTCAGCCAGAGCCGGTCCGAATCCAGATCCAGGTGCCCTCCAAAGGAGACCCCAAGGGGCAGGTGCTGACCCTGCAGGGGGACGCCAAGGGGCAGGTGCTGACCCTGCAGGGGGACGCCAAGGGGCAGGTGCTGACCCTGCAGGGGGACGCCAAGGGGCAGGTGCTGACCCTGCAGGGGGACGCCAAGGGGCAGGTGCTGACCCTGCAGGGGGACGCCAAGGGGCAGGTGCTGACCCTGCAGGGGGACGCCAAGGGGCAGGTGCTGACCCTGCAGGGGGTGGTGGGGGGGCAGACAGGGCCCATATTCCTACAGCAGAGCCCCATGGAGCCGCTGCAGCTGCTGGTGCCTGTGGTCTCCCCCAAAACTGTGTCGTCCCCGATCAGAGTCCAGGTGCAGACCCCGCCCAGACCCACCATCAAGGTCCAGAGTCCGGCCCGCCCCGGTGCCCCGGCGGGCACTGCCCTCACCACCCCCAAGCCATTCCACCAGAGCTCCAAGGACCTCCCCCAGAGCCCCCTGGTCCGAGTGCAGACGGTGACTGTGAGTCCGAATGCCAAAACCCAGATCCTGAAAACAACAGCGACGTCCACAAACTCTGCCCAAACTGCGACTCCGAAACCTCCCGCTGCACCACAGACCTCTGCCGCCAGCGTCAAGAGCCCCGCCTCCGCACAGCCGGCCCCCAAACCCCTTCAGACAACAGCCAGTCCCTCCAAACCAGAGTCCAAACCCCCCTCAGAGACGCCCGCCGACACCAGTGAGCCCAAACCCAAGAAGAAGAAGCAGAAGAAGGAGAAGAAAGCCATCAAAGTCCAGACTCGGTCTGGGCGAGTGTCCCGGCCGCCCAAGGTGAGTCACACGGGTCAGGTTTATTCTAAATTATTTATACAGCACAAAACACTAACAACGGGGAAAATAAACATCTGCAGAACTACTAAAGTGGATTAGAGGGTTAGGGTTAACTATCAGGCTGGATTAGAGGCTTAGGGTTAACTAGCAGGCTGGATTAGAGGGTTAGGGTTAACTACCAAAGTGGATTAGAGGGTTAGGGTTAACTATCAGGCCGGATTAGAGGGTTAGGGTTAACTATCAGGCTGGATTAGAGGGTTAGGGTTAACTATCAGGCTGGATTAGAGGGTTAGGGTTAACTATCAGGCCGGATTAGAGGGTTAGGGTTAACTACCAGGCTGGATTAGAGGGTTAGGGTTAACTATCAGGCTGGATTAGAGGGTTAGGCTTAACTATCAAACTGGATTAGAGGGTTAGGGTTAACTATCAGGCTGGATTAGAGGGTTAGGGTTAACTATCAGGCCGGATTAGAGGGTTAGGGTTAACTATCAGGCTGGATTAGAGGGTTAGGCTTAACTATCAAACTGGATTAGAGGGTTAGGGTTAACTATCAGGCTGGATTAGAGGGTTAGGGTTAACTATCAGGCTGGATAAGAGGGTTAGGGTTAACTACCAGGCTGGATTAGAGGGTTAGGGTTAACTACCAGGCTGGATTAGAGGGTTAGGGTTAACTACCAGGCTGGATTAGAGGGTTAGGGTTAACTACCAGGCTGGATTAGAGGGTTAGGGTTAAATACCAGGCTGGATTAGAGGGTTAGGGTTAACTACCAGGCTGGATTAGAGGGTTAGGGTTAAATACCAGGCTGGATTAGAGGGTTAAGGTTAACTACCAAAGTGGATTAGAGGGTTAGGGTTAACTACCAGGCTGGATTAGAGGGTTAGGGTTAACTAACAGGCTGGATTAGAGGGTTTGGGTTAAATACCAGGCTGGATTAGAGGGTTAGGGTTAACTACCAGGCTGGATTAGAGGGTTAGGTTAACTACCAGGCTGGATTAGAGGGTTAGGGTTAACTACCAAAGTGGATTAGAGGGTTAGGTTAACTATCAGGCTGAATTAGAGGGTTAGGGTTAACTATCAGGCTGGATTAGAGGGTTAGGGTTAACCATCAGGCTGGATTAGAGGGTTAGGGTTAACTACCAAAGTGGATTAGAGGGTTAGGGTTAACTATCAGGCTGGATTAGAGGGTTAGGGTTAACTACCAGGCTGGATTAGAGGGCTAGGGTTAACTACCAAAGTGGATTAGAGGGTTAGGGTTAACTACCAGGCTGGATTAGAGGGTTAGGGTTAACTACCAGGCTGGATTAGAGGGTTAGGGTTAACTATCAGGCTGGATTAGAGGGTTAGGGTTAACTACCAGGCTGGATTAGAGGGTTAGGGTTAACTACCAGGCTGGATTAGAGGGTTAGGGTTAACTATCAGGCTGGATTAGAGGGTTAGGGTTAACTATCAGGCTGGATTAGAGGGTTAGGGTTAACTACCAGGCTGGATTAGAGGGTTAGGGTTAACTATCAGGCTGGATTAGAGGGTTAAGGTTAACTACCAGGCTGGATTAGAGGGTTAGGGTTAACTATCAGGCTGGATTAGAGGGTTAGGGTTAACTATCAGGCTGGATTAGAGGGTTAGGGTTAACTATCAGGCTGGATTAGAGGGTTAGGGTTAACTAGCAGGCTGGATTAGAGGGTTAGGGTTAACTACCAGGCTGGATTAGAGGGTTAGGGTTAACTACCAAAGTGGATTAGAGGGTTAGGGTTAACTACCAGGCTGAATTAGAGGGTTAGGGTTAACTACCAAAGTGGATTAGAGGGTTAGGGTTAACTACCAGGCTGGATTAGAGGGTTAGGGTTAACTACCAAAGTGGATTAGAGGGTTAGGGTTAACTACCAGGCTGAATTAGAGGGTTAGGGTTAACTACCAGGCTGAATTAGAGGGTTAGGGTTAACTACCAAAGTGGATTAGAGGGTTAGGGTTAACTATCAGGCTGGATTAGAGGGTTAGGGTTAACTACCAAAGTGGATTAGAGGGTTAGGGTTAACTACCAGGCTGAATTAGAGGGTTAGGGTTAACTACCAAAGTGGATTAGAGGGTTAGGGTTAACTACCAGGCTGGATTAGAGGGTTAGGGTTAACTACCAAAGTGGATTAGAGGGTTAGGGTTAACTACCAGGCTGAATTAGAGGGTTAGGGTTAACTACCAGGCTGGATTAGAGGGTTAGGGTTAACTACCAAAGTGGATTAGAGGGTTAGGGTTAACTACCAGGCTGAATTAGAGGGTTAGGGTTAACTACCAGGCTGAATTAGAGGGTTAGGGTTAACTACCAAAGTGGATTAGAGGGTTAGGGTTAACTACCAGGCTGAATTAGAGGGTTAGGGTTAACTACCAGGCTGGATTAGAGGGTTAGGGTTAACTACCAGGCTGGATTAGAGGGTTAGGGTTAACTACCAAAGTGGATTAGAGGGTTAGTGTTAACTACCAGGCTGGATTAGAGGGTTAGGGTTAACTACCAGGCTGAATTAGAGGGTTAGGGTTAACTACCAGGCTGGATTAGAGGGTTAGGGTTAACTACCAGGCTGGATTAGAGGGTTAGGGTTAACTACCAAAGTGGATTAGAGGGTTAGGGTTAACTAGCAGGCTGGATTAGAGGGTTAGGGTTAACTACCAGGCTGAATTAGAGAGTTAGGGTTAACTACCAGGCTGGATTAGAGGGTTAGGGTTAACTACCCGGCTGGATTAGAGGGTTAGGGTTAACTACCAGGCTGGATTAGAGGGTTAGGGTTAACTACCAGGCTGGATTAGAGGGTTAGGGTTAACTACCAGGCTGGATTAGAGGGTTAGGGTTAACTACCAGGCTGGATTAGAGGGTTAGGGTTAACTACCAGGCTGGATTAGAGGGTTAGGGTTAACTACCAGGCTGGATTAGAGGGTTAGGGTTAACTACCAGGCTGGATTAGAGGGTTAGGGTTAACTACCAAAGTGGATTAGAGGGTTAGGGTTAACTAGCAGGCTGGATTAGAGGGTTAGGGTTAACTACCAGGCTGAATTAGAGAGTTAGGGTTAACTACCAGGCTGGATTAGAGGGTTAGGGTTAACTACCAGGCTGGATTAGAGGGTTAGGGTTAACTACCAGGCTGAATTAGAGGGTTAGGGTTAACTACCAGGCTGGATTAGAGGGTTAGGGTTAACTACCAGGCTGGATTAGAGGGTTAGGGTTAACTACCAGGCTGAATTAGAGGGTTAGGGTTAACTACCAGGCTGGATTAGAGGGTTAGGGTTAACTACCAGGCTGGATTAGAGGGTTAGGGTTAACTACCAGGCTGAATTAGAGGGTTAGGGTTAACTACCAGGCTGGATTAGAGGGTTAGGGTTAACTACCAGGCTGGATTAGAGGGTTAGGGTTAACTACCAAAGTGGATTAGAGGGTTAGGGTTAACTACCAGGCTGGATTAGAGGGTTAGGGTTAACTACCAAAGTGGATTAGAGGGTTAGGGTTAACTACCAGGCTGAATTAGAGGGTTAGGGTTAACTACCAGGCTGGATTAGAGGGTTAGGGTTAACTACCAGGCTGGATTAGAGGGTTAGGGTTAACTACCAAAGTGGATTAGAGGGTTAGGGTTAACTACCAGGCTGAATTAGAGGGTTAGGGTTAACTACCAGGCTGAATTAGAGAGTTAGGGTTAACTACCAGGCTGGATTAGAGGGTTAGGGTTAACTACCAGGCTGAATTAGAGGGTTAGGGTTAACTATCAGGCTGGATTAGAGGGTTAGGGTTAACTACCAGGCTGAATTAGAGGGTTAGGGTTAACTATCAGGCTGGATTAGAGGGTTAGGGTTAACTATCAGGCTGGATTAGAGGGTTAGGGTTAACTACCAGGCTGGATTAGAGGGTTAGGGTTAACTAACAGGCTGGATTAGAGGGTTAGGGTTAACTAACAGGCTGGATTAGAGGGTTAGGGTTAACTAACAGGCTGGATTAGAGGGTTAGGGTTAACTAACAGGCTGGATTAGAGGGTTAGGGTTAACTACCAGGCTGAATTAGAGGGTTAGGGTTAACTACCAGGCTGGATTAGAGGGTTAGGGTTAACTAACAGGCTGGATTAGAGGGTTAGGGTTAACTACCAGGCTGAATTAGAGGGTTAGGGTTAACTACCAGGCTGGATTAGAGGGTTAGGGTTAACTATCAGGCTGGATTAGAGGGTTAGGGTTAACTACCAAAGTGGATTAGAGGGTTAGGGTTAACTACCAAAGTGGATTAGAGGGTTAGGGTTAACTACCAGGCTGGATTAGAGGGTTAGGGTTAACTACCCGGCTGGATTAGAGGGTTAGGGTTAACTACCAGGCTGGATTAGAGGGTTAGGGTTAACTACCAAAGTGGATTAGAGGGTTAGGGTTAACTACCAGGCTGGATTAGAGGGTTAGGGTTAACTATCAGGCTGGATTAGAGGGTTAGTGTTAACTACCCGGCTGGATTAGAGGGTTAGGGTTAACTACCAGGCTGGATTAGAGGGTTAGGGTTAACTACCAGGTTGAATTAGAGGGTTAGGGTTAACTACCAGGCTGGATTAGAGGGTTAGGGTTAACTACCAGGCTGGATTAGAGGGTTAGGGATAACTACCAGGCTGGATTAGAGGGTTAGGGTTAACTACCAGGCTGAATTAGAGGGTTAGGGTTAACTACCAGGCTGGATTAGAGGGTTAGTTGTAAATTTAGCTCGGGCTGTGCAATGAACCAAAATGAAATAGTGATTTTCATCATCGCTCTGTTCCATGTTTGTCGTGGAGATTATTAAGGACCCTCTCCTGCTCGTCTATCGGGAGCACAGAGACTCCGTCCTGTGGTTTGTTTGAGCGTGTTTGATCGGCTGAACATTTTATGCAACTGTGAAGCACTTTGAATTGCCTTGTGTATGAATTGTGTTCAAATAAACTAGCCTTGCCTTGTATTTGTCACAGTAAAAGTGTGAAGAATTGCTTTAAGTTGCTCCTCTTGCCTTTGTAACGCCGCTGATGAGCGCTCACCTTTTTCTGAACAGAAGTTTAGATGCCGATCATATCCTTTGCCTTTGTTTTGATTAGTATTTTTAAAAAGGCAACAAATAGTGAATAATTGTGATTTCAGTTATGACTCAAATAATCGAGAATAATTTTTCCCTAAATTCAGAGTTAACCCTGTTTTTTCTCCGCAGTACAACGCGAAGGATTATAAATTCATAAAGACTGAGGACCTGGCGGACTCGCATCCGTCAGACAGTGACGATTATTCCGACATGAGCGTGGAGGAGGAGGGCCGCGCCCCCACAGGCTCCACCCCCTCCGCCTCAGGCCCCGCCCCCTCAGAGGACTCTGACTCCGTGGTTTGGTACAGCCTCAAGTCCAAATCCTTCCAGTGTCAGAGCTGCGACAAGGCGTATATCGGCATCGCGGGGTTAAACCGCCATTACAGGTACGCAAGTACTGCAAATACTACTACAAATACTACTACACATACTGCGACAAGGCGTACATCGGCATCGCGGGGTTAAACCGCCATTACAGGTACGCAAGTACTGCAAATACTACTACAAATACTGCAACACATACTGCGACAAGGCGTACATCGGCATCGCGGGGTTAAACCGCCATTACAGGTACGCAAGTACTGCAAATACTACTACACATACTGCGACAAGGCGTACATCGGCATCGCGGGGTTAAACCGCCATTACAGGTACGCAAGTACTACAAATACTACTACACATACTGCGACAAGGCGTACATCGGCATCGCGGGGTTAAACCGCCATTACAGGTACGCAAGTACTACAAATACTACTACAAATACTGCTACACATACTGCGACAAGGCGTACATCGGCATCGCGGGGTTAAACCGCCATTACAGGTACGCAAGTACTACAAATACTACTACAAATACTACTACACATACTGTGACAAGGCGTACATCGGCATCGCGGGGTTAAACCGCCATTACAGGTACGCAAGTACTACAAATACTACTACAAATACTACAACACATACTGCGACAAGGCGTACATCGGCATCGCGGGGTTAAACCGCCATTACAGGTATGCAAGTACTGCAAATACTACTGCAAATACTACTACACATACTGCGACAAGGCGTACATCGGCATCGCGGGGTTAAACCGCCATTACAGGTACGCAAGTACTGCAAATACTACTACAAATACTACTACACATACTGCGACAAGGCGTACATCGGCATCGTGGGGTTAAACCGCCATTACAGGTACGCAAGTACTGCAAATACTACTACAAATACTGCTACACATACTGCGACAAGGCGGGATTAAACCGCCATTACAGGTACACAAGTACTACAAATACTACTACAAATACTGCAACACATACTGCGACAAGGCGTACATCGGCATCGCGGGGTTAAACCGCCATTACAGGTACGCAAGTACTGCAAATACTACTACAAATACTACTACACATACTGCGACAAGGCGTACATCGGCATCGTGGGGTTAAACCGCCATTACAGGTACGCAAGTACTGCAAATACTACTACAAATACTGCTACACATACTGCGACAAGGCGGGATTAAACCGCCATTACAGGTACGCAAGTACTGCAAATACTACTACAAATACTGCAACACATACTGCGACAAGGCGGGGTTAAACTGCCATTACAGGTACGCAAGTACTGCAAATAC
Source organism: Gobius niger (assembly GCF_951799975.1). NCBI lineage: Eukaryota > Metazoa > Chordata > Actinopteri > Gobiiformes > Gobiidae > Gobius > Gobius niger. The sequence goes on from NW_027639111.1 coordinate 74,899, forward strand.
TACTACAAATACTGCTACACATACTGCGACAAGGCGGGGTTAAACCGCCATTACAGGTACGCAAGTACTACAAAGAGGTAATTTCTTCAGTAGAAATAAAGTCCAAACCTTCGTCTCCTCAGACTGAACCCAACTCACGGAGAGCCTGTCTCACCTGATGACACAGGTGACAAAGTCCCGCCCACCCACACTGACAATGGCCAATCAGAGAAGCCCAAGGCCTCGGGGGACCACAGCCAATCACAGGAGATTAAAGCCGAGTCGCCGAGCGGAGACGAGAGTGAGGAGGAGGAAGAGGAGGAGGAGGAGGAGGAGGAAGAAGAGGACGACGATGATGACGAGGTATAACACACTGGATTTTTGTCCCATGTTTCCCCTCGTTGGGTTAGGGTACGCCTGTAATGACTCTAGGGCTGTGCAATTAATCGAAATTTGATTACAATTGCGATTACACTGGATGATCACAAAAATAGCATCATTTTGGAAAAAAGATTATTAAGGATTAATAATAATAATAATAATTAAAGCCGCGCGCGGCGATAAAGGCCCTCGCCCCTGGCGCACTCCCCGCTCGCTCTCGTCTCTTGCGACCACTCTTCATGACATTAGGTCCTTGCGAGCTCCATGATTGAACTCGCTCATATTGACGCGAAAATCCCTATTAAGTTGCATTACAGTGCATTATATGCGAAAGTCCCTTTAAGTTGCATTACAGTGCATTATATGCGAAAGTCACTTTAAGTTGCATTACAGTGCATTATATGCGAAAGTCACTTTAAGTTGCATTACAGTGCATTATATGCGAAAGTCACTTTAAGTTGTATTACAGTGCATTATATGCGAAAGTCACTTTAAGTTGCAATACAGTGCATTATATGCGAAAGTCTCTTTAAATTGCATTACAGTTTATTATATGCAAAGTCCCTTTAAGTTGCATTACAGTTTATTATATGCGAAAGTCCCTTTAAGTTGCATTACAGTTTATTATATGCAAAGTCCCTTTAAGTTGCATTACAGTGCATTATATGCGAAAGTCCCTTTAAGTTGCATTACAGTGCATTTTATGCGAAAGTCCCTTTAAGTTGCATTACAGTGCATTATATGCGAAAGTCCCTTTAAGTTGCATTACAGTGCATTATATGCGAAAGTCCCTTTAATTGCATTATAGTGCATTATATGCGAAAGTCACTTTAAGTTGCATTACAGTGCATTATATGCGAAAGTCCCTTTAAGTTGCATTACAGTTTATTATATGCGAAAGTCCCTTTAAGTTGCATTACAGTTTATTATATGCAAAGTCCCTTTAAGTTGCATTACAGTTTATTATATGCAAAGTCCCTTTAAGTTGCATTACAGTGCATTATATGCGAAAGTCCCTTTAAGTTGCATTACAGTGCATTTTATGCGAAAGTCCCTTTAAGTTGCATTACAGTGCATTATATGCGAAAGTCCCTTTAAGTTGCATTACAGTGCATTATATGCGAAAGTCCCTTTAATTGCATTATAGTGCTATTGTGAAAATCCCTATGTAGTGGCATAATTGTGTTGTAATTGCAAAAATCCCTATTTTGTTGCAGAAACTGTAAGAACTGTTGAAATTGCAGAAACTCTTAACACTGTATAAACTGTTAAAATCACAGACAGACTTCACTGTATCATAATCCTATTAAAATGCCGGCAAGAAAAGAGAAAGCATTAGAAAAGTGTCACAGCCATATTTGAACCAGCAACCTCCTACACCAAAGACAAGCACACTATCACTGAGCTGTAGCTCCATAGTACTCTTATCCTGATGTGCGCTACTTTTGTCTAAGTTATTGAGCAGAAGTTAGTCAAGTCATGCCCCCCCCATACATTTCCTCGATTGTTTTTGACATTTTCCCTCAATTGTTTTCCTACGATCCCCCCATTTCTAGCTCTTTAGTGACGCATATGAAAGCGTTTTTCATGAGAGTGGGACCGTAGGTGCGGTTAAAAAAAAAAAAAAAAGAGCAAAGGTCAAAATTGACCCAGCAGTCTCATGGTTGGAAACCCAATGCACAAGCAATAACGCTACACGGGCACAGCAAATCTTATGAAACATCCTGTACTCATGTGACAATGTGTGCAGTGGCCCACGTAAAAGGTGAAAGCAATAGAAAAGTGTCAAGGCTGTGTTTGGACTAGCAACCTCCTTCACTTGAAACATGGGCCTGATGACAGCTTGGCTTATTTAAATTCCCAGAATGCAATTTTGTACCAGCAACACACTGGAGGAGAGGTTTTTTCTCCGTTTTTAATGAGTGTGGGACCATAGGCAATGATTCATGTTCTTACCGGAAGGCGCTGAGTCCAAAAGAAAAAGGAAATAAAAAACAGTTTAGGTTGGGAATTGATCCAGCATCCTCCTGCACACTAGCTCAGCACTCTACCAATGAAGCTACTCAGGTTGAGTGCATGAATCAGCAGATGTAAAAATTAATGTCATGAGAGATCCCGTACTTGAGTGCTTGCAAGAAACGGATTTACAGTTTAGAATTCTTCAGGTCATGTCCCCCCTGGAGGGGTCATTTCATTTCCCTGTTTTTAATGAGTGTGGAACCATCGGCGACGATGCATGTTTTTCCCAGATAGTGCTGAGTCCAAAAGTAAAAAAAAATGAAAGAGAGTCAAAGTCAGGATTTGATCCAGCAACCTCCTGTACACTAACCCAGCTCTCTACCAACGGAGCTACTTCTGCTGAGAAAAACACAGCGGATGTGAAATAAATGTCATGAGAGACTCCGCACTTGTGTGTTTGCAGGAAACGGATTGACAGTTTAGAAAATAATATATTGTATCATTTTGTAATTGGGGTACATTCCTGGCTGCCCAAAGAATCGTTGAGAGGGGGTTTCAGCCCTGCAGCACCCTCGATATTGAAGCAATTATTTGGTAAGACCTATATAGTATGAGGAACACACAGAGAGACGGACAGGAAACAGTCGAATTGAACTTCCTGTGATTGTACAGTTGAGAGAAACGTGAATTTGGAGGCAAAAACGTCCAAATTAAAGCTGATGTCTGTGACAGAGGGGTAGTATAAGTATATACGAGTCCAAAAGTGTAGTTTTTGTGAAGAAAGGGGGAAATTTGGAAAACTGGCGAATTTCAGGAGAAACCTCTGACAGAAGCCAGCATACTGCCAGGCTAAGACCTCTGGCGATTTTCACGGAGGATGGGCGGGCCACTTACAAGCCACTTAAAAGCCAATTAAAGGCATTTTTGGCGATAGCGGCTGCGTGTGCCCACCATTAGGTCCAGGTGGGGAATGTGCACGCGCGCCGGATTGGGTCCTTTCCAATCCGGCCGAGTCTGTGAAAGATATGAGGCTTTGAAATTTGCTGAAAATGGCCTCTCAGTTGCGGCCTTGTCATGACCACGCCCAATAATGGAACAAAATTTGAATTGATGATTTTGAAAGCCACATGGGTTGGGGACATGTTGGCCAAAATTGGAGGCTTTCCATAGAAAACTCGAGGATCAGGGACCAGAAGTTCAAGAGGTACGATTTTGAAGGTTTGAGGTTCGGGCCAAGATGGCCGACTTCCTGTAGCATTTAGGGCGGGGTCGTAATATCATTTTTGACATGTCTTGACGTGGTCTATGTCCCTGGCCAATGTCACTTTTGTACGATGATTTTTTTTGCCACCGGGCTCTCATTGACTCAATGTAAACTGCGTGCTTGAGGGGGCGCCACTGAGCCATATTTTATTATTTTCTCTCGCGAACCCCACCCAAAATTAGAGCTTGCGGAGCACTACGTTTTGACCCCTGTTACTTGCGAATCGGTTCACGTTTGCTACGTGAATTCTTGCGTTTTCGTCCCCCGTTAACGGTTTTAATTAGTCCCTCGCGGGACACTGCGTGTCCGTTGCTCGGGCCTAATTATACAGAAAATTAAGCGAGATAGAGGCATGTTGTAATAGACTTTTTTGATCAGTGCGACGTGCCGAATCAGGATATCACCTTTGTTTTCACTTTCGTGCAAGTGTAATTTTGAAGGTATAGGTAGGGGGCGCTATTTTTGTGAAAATTGTACAATTATCAAGGGTGATCAGTACGATCCACAGAGGGGCGTATGTGATCCAAAGATGAGTGTGATCTGAATTTGCATGCCCTTGTGAGTTGTCGTCAAAGAGGCGCGGAAAAAGCATGTTTTTTAGCAGAGCGGTAGAGACACACCGTAGCAGATATCTGAACAAAAGAGCTTGATTATTGTAGCTCTACGCCTCTAGATTGCACTCACCAAGTTAAATGTCATTTGGTCCAAAATCCTGGGAGTGACTTGAAAAAATGTCAGGCGAAGAAATGCTGGGTAAAATTTTCAATCCAATATGGCCGACTTCCGGTTTGTCAGAGGAAGTAGCTATAATGACGTTTTACGTTTGTCTTGATGTGCTCTATCACTGTACCGAATAACATAGGTTTAGGCCAAAAACTCATGCCTCCATTTGAATAGGGGTCAGACTTGAGGGGGCGCCACTGAGGCATTATGCACAGTGTGATTTTGCAGACTTCAAAATATTGAATTTTTCACCAACTTTGATCATTTAGTCAAATAAAATTGAGTTTTCGTTAATATTCAGGGGGTCAAAATTGGGGTCAAAGGCGCACCAAAATAATAATAATAATAATGGAAATGATTTTTCGGCTATTATTTCTCTCCCACAAAGACATTACTCAGAGAGCCGTGGCTTTGATATGTTGTTCCCCATCACTGACAAGGTCTGTATGATTTTTTCCACACCTCCATGCCATCCCGTTTTTTTTATACGAATTTTTAAAGTCAAAACTTTGAGGGGGCGCCAGTGGGTCATTTTTGGCGATAGCGGCTGCGTGTGCCCACCATTAGGTCCAGGTGGGGAATGTGCACGCGCGCCGGATTGGGTCCTTTCCAATCCGGCCGAGTCTGTGAAAGATATGAGGCTTTGAAATTTGCTGAAAATGGCCTCTCAGTTGCGGCCTTGTCATGACCACGCCCAATAATGGAACAAAATTTGAATTGATGATTTTGAAAGCCACATGGGTTGGGGACATGTTGGCCAAAATTGGAGGCTTTCCATAGAAAACTCGAGGATCAGGGACCAGAAGTTCAAGAGGTACGATTTTGAAGGTTTGAGGTTCGGGCCAAGATGGCCGACTTCCTGTAGCATTTAGGGCGGGGTCGTAATATCATTTTTGACATGTCTTGACGTGGTCTATGTCCCTGGCCAATGTCACTTTTGTACGATGATTTTTTTTGCCACCGGGCTCTCATTGACTCAATGTAAACTGCGTGCTTGAGGGGGCGCCACTGAGCCATATTTTATTATTTTCTCTCGCGAACCCCACCCAAAATTAGAGCTTGCGGAGCACTACGTTTTGACCCCTGTTACTTGCGAATCGGTTCACGTTTGCTACGTGAATTCTTGCGTTTTCGTCCCCCGTTAACGGTTTTAATTAGTCCCTCGCGGGACACTGCGTGTCCGTTGCTCGGGCCTAATAATAAATTTTATTGTAACGCACTTTTCATTCAGAGGATCTCAGAGTGCAACAAGACAACACACACATTAAAAACATCAACAATTATAAGCTTTCTTAAAAAGGAAAGTTTTCAATTTAGCTTTAAAAAAGTCCAGGTTTTTTGTTTCCCTCAACTCCACGAGGAGGCTGTTCCAAAGCCTTGGGGCAGCAGCACAAAAGGCTCTGTCCCCCATGGTTCGGCGTTTGGTTGAAGGAACATGGAGGTGGAGGCCCCTGGATGACCTGAGGGTGCGGTTGGTGGGTTTCCGTGATATGAGTTCTTGCAGGTATTGTGGAGAATGACCAGTGATGCATTTATGGGTGAGTAGCAGGATTTTGTAGTCGATCCGGGCAGAAACTGGGAGCCAGTGCAGTGAGAACAGAACAGGTGTGATGTGCTCGTACTTCCTGGCTCGCACAAGTGTTCTCGCTGCACTGTTCTGTATATACTGGAGTCTCTGGATGTCTTTGGCAGGAGCCCAATAAAATGCCCGTTACAGTAATCCATGCGGTTTGGATGAGGGGTGAGTCTGATGAGATGTGCCAACAAGTATTGCCTCAGTTTTGGTGCTGTTAAGTTGAAGGAAGTTTTGATGCATCCATGGCTTTATCTCCTCAAGGCCGTGACTCGCTTCAGTGCTGCAGGTGGACTTGGGGCAGTTCGGACATAAAGCTGTGTGTCATCAGCATTACAGTGGTAGGATATACCATGTTTGCTGATGACATTACCGAGGAGGAGCATGTAGGTTGTGAATAGTATAGGGCCGAGTACTGACCCCTGTGGGACCCCACATGTGACTGGGTGTGGCCAGTCCTGTTTCCAGGGGCTCGTGTTGCCTCTGGTCTTCCCCTCGTTGGGGTTAGGGTACGCCAGTAATGACGCCTCTGTTTGCAGGAGGACAGTCCTGTTTCCAGGGGCTCGTGTTGCCTCTGGTTTTCCCCTCGTTGGGGTTAGGGTACGCCAGTAATGACGCCTCTGTTTGCAGGACAGTCCTGTTTCCAGAGGCTCGTGTTGCCTCTGGTTTTCCCCTCGTTGGGGTTGGGGTACGCCAGTAATGACGCCTCTGTTTGCAGGACAGTCCTGTTTCCAGGGGCTCGTGTTGCCTCTGGTTTTCCACTCGTTGGGGTTAGGGTACGCCTGTAATGACGCCTCTGTTTGCAGGACAGTCCTGTTTCCAGGGGCTCATGATGCCTCTGGTTTTCCCCTCGTTGGGGTTAGGGTACGCCTGTAATGATGCCTCTGTTTGCAGGAGGACAGTCCTGTTTCCAGGGGCTCATGATGCCTCTGGTTTTCCCCTCGTTGGGGTTAGGGTACGCCTGTAATGATGCCTCTGTTTGCAGGAGGACAGTCCTGTTTCCAGGGTCTTGTGTTGCCTCTGGTTTTCCCCTCGTTGGGGTTAGGGTACGCCTGTAATGACGCCTCTGTTTGCAGGAGGACAGTCCTGTTTCCAGGGGCTCGTGTTGCCTCTGGTTTTCCCCTCGTTGGGGTTAGGGTACGCCTGTAATGACGCCTCTGTTTGCAGGACAGTCCTGTTTCCAGGGGCTCGTGTTGCCTCTGGTTTTCCCCTCGTTGGGGTTAGGGTACGCCTGTAATGACGCCTCTGTTTGCAGGAGGACAGTCCCGTTTCCAGGGGCTCATGATGCCTCTGGTTTTCCCCTCGTTGGGGTTAGGGTACGCCTGTAATGTTGCCTCTGTTTGCAGGAGGACAGTCCTGTTTCCAGGGGCTCATGATGCCTCTGGTTTTCCCCTCGTTGGGGTTAGGGTACGCCTGTAATGATGCCTCTGTTTGCAGGAGGACAGTCCTGTTTCCAGGAGCTCGTGTTGCCTCTGGTTTTCCCCTCGTTGGGGTTAGGGTACGCCAGTAATGACGCCTCTGTTTGCAGGACAGTCCTGTTTCCAGGGGCTCGTGTTGCCTCTGGTTTTCCCCTCGTTGGGGTTAGGGTACGCCAGTAATGACGCCTCTGTTTGCAGGACAGTCCCGTTTTCAGGTGCTCGTGTTGCCTCTGGTTTTCCCCTCGTTGGGGTTAGGGTACGCCTGTAATGACGCCTCTGTTTGCAGGACAGTCCTGTTTCCAGGGGCTCGTGTTGCCTCTGGTTTTCCCCTCGTTGGGGTTAGGGTACGCCTGTAATGACGCCTGTTTGCAGGACAGTCCTGTTTCCAGGGGCTCGTGTTGCCTCTGGTTTTCCCCTCGTTGGGGTTAGGGTACGCCTGTAATGATGCCTCTGTTTGCAGGACAGTCCTGTTTCCAGGGGCTCGTGTTGCCTCTGGTTTTCCCCTCGTTGGGGTTAGGGTACGCCTGTAATGATGCCTCTGTTTGCAGGAGGACAGTCCTGTTTCCAGGGGCTCGTGTTGCCTCTGGTTTTCCCCTCGTTGGGGTTAGGGTACGCCTGTAATGATGCCTCTGTTTGCAGGACAGTCCCGTTTTCAGGAGCTCGTGTTGACTCTGGTTTTCCCCTCGTTGGGGTTAGGGTACGCCAGTAATGACGCCTCTGTTTGCAGGACAGTCCCGTTTTCAGGGGCTCGTGTTGCCTCTGGTTTTCCCCTCGTTGGGGTTAGGGTACGCCTGTAATGATGCCTCTGTTTGCAGGACAGTCCTGTTTCCAGGAGCTCGTGTTGACTCTGGTTTTCCCCTCGTTGGGGTTAGGGTACGCCAGTAATGACGCCTCTGTTTGCAGGATAGTCCTGTTTCCAGGGGCTCGTGTTGCCTCTGGTTTTCCCCTCGTTGGGGTTAGGGTACGCCAGTAATGACGCCTCTGTTTGCAGGAGGACAGTCCTGTTTCCAGGGGCTCGTGTTGCCTCTGGTTTTCCCCTCGTTGGGGTTAGGGTACGCCTGTAATGATGCCTCTGTTTGCAGGAGGACAGTCCTGTTTCCAGGGGCTCGTGTTGCCTCTGGTTTTCCCCTCGTTGGGGTTAGGGTACGCCAGTAATGATGCCTCTGTTTGCAGGAGGACAGTCCTGTTTCCAGGGGCTCGTGTTGCCTCTGGTTTTCCCCTCGTTGGGGTTAGGGTACGCCTGTAATGACGCCTGTTTGCAGGACAGTCCTGTTTCCAGGGGCTCGTGTTGACTCTGGTTTTCCCCTCGTTGGGGTTAGGGTACGCCTGTAATGATGCCTCTGTTTGCAGGACAGTCCTGTTTCCAGGGGCTCATGATGCCTCTGGTTTTCCCCTCGTTGGGGTTAGGGTACGCCAGTAATGATGCCTCTGTTTGCAGGACAGTCCTGTTTCCAGGGGCTCGTGTTGCCTCTGGTTTTCCCCTCGTTGGGGTTAGGGTACGCCTGTAATGACGCCTCTGTTTGCAGGACAGTCCTGTTTCCAGGGGCTCGTGTTGCCTCTGGTTTTCCCCTCGTTGGGGTTAGGGTACGCCAGTAATGACGCCTCTGTTTGCAGGACAGTCCTGTTTCCAGGGGCTCGTGTTGCCTCTGGTTTTCCCCTCGTTGGGGTTAGGGTACGCCAGTAATGATGCCTCTGTTTGCAGGAGGACAGTCCTGTTTCCAGGGGCTCGTGTTGCCTCTGGTTTTCCCCTCGTTGGGGTTAGGGTACGCCTGTAATGACGCCTGTTTGCAGGACAGTCCTGTTTCCAGGGGCTCGTGTTGACTCTGGTTTTCCCCTCGTTGGGGTTAGGGTACGCCTGTAATGATGCCTCTGTTTGCAGGAGCACAGTCCCGTTTCCAGAGGCTCGTGTTGCCTCTGGTGTTCCCCTCGTTGGGGTTAGGGTACGCCTTTAATGATGCCTCTGTTTGCAGGACAGTCCTGTTTCCAGGGGCTCGTGTTGCCTCTGGTTTTCCCCTCGTTGGGGTTAGGGTACGCCTGTAATGACGCCTCTGTTTGCAGGAGGACAGTCCCGTTTCCAGAGGCGCTCACAGAGGACCCGGTCGGCCCCGAGGGAGAGGACCCGGTCGGCCCCGAGGGAGAGGAAGAGGGCGGGGCCGAGGCAGAGGGCGGGGTCGAGGATACATGGCCAATAAGGTTTGAGTTCAGCTCAGTTACACGTGCGTATTGTCTGAGCCTGTTTTAAAGCTGATGCCCTCTCACAGAGGCCCGTGGGGGTGGGCCGGGGCCGCAGGGGGCGCCCTCCCAAATATGCCACCGCAGAAGAAGAGGCCGATCGACGCAAGGACAAACTGCAGGAGGTATTTGTACATCTGTAAATATGTGCTGTAAAAGGTATTTAATAAAACTCTAGGGCGGACATGACCCCTAACCCCTAGGCCACCGATGCAAAACCAGGTCAAAGAGTTTCATTCCCAGGATTTTATCTCTGTCCCAGGGCCTGTAAATATCAGGCATTAAAGCAGGAAACAAATGTGATATTTTATATGAAAAGAATAATTTGAAGAGTTTGACAGAAGAAAATCCACGAACAAATAGAGGGAAAGTCTGAGCCTCCAACAAAACAGAACAACAAATGAAAAGGCAGATCTGACATGAGGTCACTGGGATCAAAACATTGGATTCCATTACGTTACGGTTACATGGCCAGTCACAAAATGGCTGCCACAAGATGGCTGCCAGAACGGCCATTCATTCTAACGGCCATGTCTTTCTTTATTACGGAACAAACATGTACAATAACACAAACATGTACAATAGAACACAAACATGTACAATAGAACACAAACATGTACAATAACACAAACATGTACAATAACACAAACATGTACAATAACACAAACATGTACAATAAAACAAACACAAACATGTACAATAGAACACAAACATGTACAATAAAACAAACACAAACATGTACAATAAAACACTAACATGTACAATAGAACACAAACATGTACAATAACACAAACATGTACAATAGAACACAAACATGTACAATAGAACACAAACATGTACAATAGAACACAAACATGTACAATAACACAAACATGTACAATAAAACACTAACATGTACAATAACACAAACATGTACAATAGAACACAAACATGTACAATAAAACACTAACATGTACAATAACACAAACATGTACAATAGAACACAAACATGTACAATAGAACACAAACATGTACAATAACGCACTAGTCCATATGGAAACAAAGCAGGTTAAGCTGACATTATCAGTTACACGTATGATCTCGTGTTTTATGAAAGAACTTTGTGAGCGGTTTTTCACGTCAATTGACAAAAGAGGGCAAGCTGTTCTGTCATGTATGTAATAACGTGTGTTCATGTGGTGTGAATGTAGCGTGTGTTATGTCATGTATGTAATATTAACGTGTGTGATGTGAATGTAGCGTGTGTTATGTCATGTATGTAATAACGTGTGTTCATGTGATGTGAATGTAGCGTGTGCTTTGTCATGTATGTAATATTAATATGTGTGTATGTAGCGTGTGCTTTGTCATGTATGTAATATTAACGTGTGTGAATGTAGCGTGTGTTATGTCATGTATGTAATATTAACGTGTGTGAATGTAGCGTGTGTTATGTCATGTATGTAATATTAACGTGTGTGAATGTAGCGTGTGCTTTGTCATGTATGTAATATTAACGTGTGTGTATGTAGCGTGTGCTTTGTCATGTATGTAATATTAACGGGTGTGTATGTAGCGTGTGCTTTGTCATGTATGTAATATTAACGTGTGTGTATGTAGCGTGTGCTTTGTCATGTATGTAATATTAACGGGTGTGAATGTAGCGTGTGCTTTGTCATGTATGTAATAACGTGTGTTCATGTGCAGCTGGTGGATCGCTGTGAGGACGAGGACCTGATGGAGATCGTTCTGCCTCGACTTTCCAAAGTTATGAGTCTGTGGGAGCTGCTGCTGTCAAAGGTACTACTACAGTACTACTACTACTATAGTACTGCTACTACTGCAGTACTGCTACTACTGCAGTACTACTATAGTACTGCCACTGCTACAGTACTACTACAGTACTGCCACTGCTACAGTACTACTATAGTACTGCCACTGCTACAATACTACTACTGTACTACTATAGTACTGCCACTGCTACAGTACTACTACAGTACTGCCACTGCTACAGTACTACTATAGTACTGCCACTGCTACAGTACTACTATAGTACTGCCACTGCTGCAGTACTACTACAGTACTGCCACTGCTACAGTACTACTACAGTACTACTACAGTACTGCCACTGCTACAGTACTACTACAGTACTACTATAGTACTGCGACTGCTACAGTACTACTACAGTACTACTACAGTACTGCCACTGCTACAGTACTACTACAGTACTACTATAGTACTGCCACTGCTACAGTACTACTACAGTACTACTATAGTACTGCCACTGCTACAGTACTACTATAGTACTGCCACTGCTACAGTACTACTACAGTACTACTATAGCACTACTATAGTACTGCCACTGCTACAGTACTACTATAGTACTGCCACTGCTACAGTACTACTACAGTACTACTATAGCACTACTATAGTACTGCCACTGCTACAGTACTACTACAGTACTACTATAGTACTGCCACTGCTACAGTACTACTATAGTACTGCCACTGCTACAGTACTACTACAGTACTACTACAGTACTACTATAGCACTACTATAGTACTGCCACTTCTACAGTACTACTACAGTACTACTATAGCACTACTATAGTACTGCCACTGCTACAGTACTACTACAGTACTACTACAGTACTACTACTACTACTACAGTACTACTACAGTACTACTACAGTACTACTACTACTACTGCAGTACTACTACAGTACTACTACAGTACTACTACTACTACTGCAGTACTACTACACAGTGAAGTTGAGTAAAATCCCTGAGCTGCTGCACAATCTCACTTGTGACTTTGACTTTCCTGTAAATGCGTCATAAATGCATTTGTTTATTTATATTAATGTATTCTTCCTTTATTTAACCGTTTATTTCGTCTTTATTTATCCGTGATCTGTTTATTATTCCTTTATTTAACCGTGATCTGTTTATTATTCCTTTATTTAACCGTGATCTGTTTATTATTCCTTTATTTATCCGTGATCTGTTTATTATTCCTTTATTTAACCGTGATCTGTTTATTATTCCTTTATTTAACCGTGATCTGTTTATTATTCCTTTATTTATCCGTGATCTGTTTATTATTTATCTTTATTTATCCGTGATCTGTTTATTCTTCCTTTATTTATCCGTGATCTGTTTATTATTTATTAACCTGTTAATTATTATTAATAAGGGTTAACGTGTGTCCGGCAGGTGGAGGGCGGAGCTCCGTCACGGCCTTCGTTCCCAGACATTTACCGCGAGTTCGAGTCCCTGCAGACCCACGTCCGTCAGGCTGCACAGGAGTACATCAGCAGCCCCCAGAGCGCCTCGACGGGGCCCCTGGAGGTGCACAACATCGAGGTGAGACCGCGGCCCTGGGGGGTCGTTTTACAGAGGGGGGTCCGGGGTCGTTTTACAGAGGGGGGTCCGGGGTCGTTTTACAGAGGGGGGGTCCGGGGTCGTTTTACAGAGGGGGGTCCGGGGTCGTTTTACAGAGGGGGGTCCGGGGTCGTTTTACAGAGGGGGGTCCGGGGTCGTTTTACAGAGGGGGGTCCGGGGTCGTTTTACAGAGGGGGGGGTCCGGGGTCGTTTTACAGAGGGGGGGGTCCGGGGTCGTTTTACAGAGGGGGGGGGTCCGGGGTCGTTTTACAGAGGGGGGGGTCCGGGGTCACAGCCTGAAAAGTTTGGGAACATTTGCTCTAAAAATCCAAATCTGCTGTGGTTCATGTGGAACTGACGGATGGAAATGAGCTCCAAATTTACAGCACTAACTCTAATGACATGAAATAAACGCAGCAGATCTGATTATTCTGTCCATACAAACATAGTCAGTGATCAGTGATCAGTCGGTGATCAGTCGGTGATCAGTCGGTGATCAGTCGGTGATCAGTCGGTGATCAGTCGGTGATCAGTCGGTGATCAGTCAGTGATCAGTCAGTGATCAGTCAGTGATCAGTGATCAGTGAGTGATCAGTCAGTGATCAGTCAGTGATCTGTGATTCTCCTGCAGGTGGCGCGGTGTCTGGGGATCCTGGACGAGGTGAACCGTGTGAAGGTCCCAGGCTCCTCCTCCTCCAAGAGTGTCCGATACCTGGAGGTGAGATCCTTCTCTCTGATTCTGAAATCATTCTGTTCACATTTAAGTGTAAGAGATTTTGTTTCTTTATTGACCTTTGAGATGAAGAATCTCTTTTTCAGGGGCTGGTTTTATCTCTTCAACACTTCCCTCATAAACTTGAACTGTAGCACAGATTTCCCATCATAATTTACTTTTAAAGCCCCTCCCAGCTGTTTTCTGTCATGTTGTCGACACTTATTCATTCACAAACATAAATGTTATGTAACATTTACTTAACATTTCTCTACATTCTGAACCTTCAGAGAAACTTAAGAGTAAAGCTAAACTCGAACCCTATCCCTGTTTCCCAGAACTCCAAGATGCTGCCGCCGTCGAAGCGCTTTAAGATGGAGAACAGCGTGAGCGTCCATCAGAACGGACTGGAGTCTCCAAAGACTAGTGAGCAGAGTTTATATTCAGACAGCAGGGGGCGCTGAAGGTCCTAACGTGTGCTGACTTCTGTGATGCTCCTCAGGTACCGTGTCTTCACTGAAGTCATGCTCTGTCCCAGTGACTCCGCTGCAACTGGAGAACATCGCCACAGCAACAGCTCCATCAGAACCTTCTGGACCATCAGAACCTTCTGGACCATCAGAACCTTCTGGACCATCAGAACCTTCTGGACCATCAGAACCCAGGTCAGTAGATCAGTGATGCTCAACCAACAGCATCAAAGCCTGAAGATGCTTTTGAGTCTTTCCTTTTCTCGATACCAGCAGTAACTGAACATCATCCTCCGCCTTCAACCGACTGCATTCTGTTCAACATTCAGTTCAGCTTTGCCCAAATCTGAAAGGTCTCATAGTCCAGAGGAGGAATGGAGACCTACAAACCTGATGTTTTTTCCGTCTTTATCTTTTTCTCACATCTTTTACGTCTTGTAAAAGGTTTTGGTTGTAGCATTTTCATCAAATGTTTGTTGCTATGTGAAGCTTTTGGATTGGGGTAAAGCAGTTCTGGGGTAAAAGGTTTTAATCTCAGCCCGTCTAAATAATGGAACTTGTCTCTGTTTTCAGCGCGATGGAGGTGGACGCCCTGTTGTCCAATCAGGACGCAGATCCTAGTGACATCACAGCACAGATGAACCAACTGGAGGAGGCGCTCAAGTCCCCGCCCACATCTACACTAGCCCCACCCCCTGACTCCGCCCTTTCATCAAGTGACACGCCCACAGACACACCCACCATCCCTGCAGCAACTGCCGCTCCCCTCGCTAAAGTCACGCCCACAGCAACAGCAGCCACGCCCCCCACCACAGCAGCCACGCCCACAGTGACAGGAGCCACGCCCCCCACCACAGCTGCCATGGCCAAAATTACAGGAGCCACGCCCCTCACCAAGGCAGCCACGCCCACAGTGACAGGAGCCACGCCCCCCACCAAAGCAGCCACGCCCACAGTGTCAGGAGCCACGCCCCCCAACGCAGCAGTCACGGCCAAAGTGACAGGAGTGACGCCCACAGTGACAGGAGCCACGCCCCCCACCACAGCAGCCACGCCCACAGTGACAGGAGCCACGCCCCCCACCACAGCAGCCACGCCCACAGTGTCAGGAGCGTCAGGAGCGTCAGGAGCGGTGGCCTCAGCACAGACTGGTCCCGTGTGAAGAGCCTTTTATCGTTTTTTATCCGTTGGTGTTTTTGCTGAACTCGGACGATTCATTAGTTTCTTTTCCTCAAAGAAAGTTCAGACTTTTACATTTGGACAGAAAACTGTTGAGTTTGTACAAAACACGAATAAAAGATTTGTGTCAAAGCGTTTGGTCTCTAACTCTCCTGCGTTTCAGGAACTCAATGTTTGATGTTGACCTTTGTTTTACCCGACACGGGGAGAACATGCTCCAAACAGAAAGACCCCGTTCAGGTGGGAATCGAACATGGGACCTTCTGGCTGTGAACCACTCAGCCACTGTACTGCCAAATAAGAGGGAAATATAATGGAAAAGGTGACACTATGGTCCTAACGAGCAGCTAATGAGGCGTTACTGGCCTGAGGCTCCAGTGGAGAAGCTTTTAGATTTGGGTCAAGCTACACTGGAGCTACACTCGGTTCAGGTGGGGATTAGGTTTGGGGAATATCCCGATGACCTCCCTGTTCATTCCTTAGTGAATTGAATCGTTAAGGAGAGCCAAAGGTTTGCACTGGCCCACGTACGTCATCCGCAGTCTCCTGGTCCACTGCATTATGTGAGATTGGTTGCAAGTGTAGAAGGTGCAAACCCCTGACAAAGAGTTGTGGCCGTCGTATAATGAGACTGACATGTCCTCAGTAGAGGCTTCCTGCTATAGCCATTGTTAAGGTCTGGCATTACATCCGAAAGGTGCAAAGAAAAGGGTTAGGGTTAGGTATACGCAAGAAAGTGCTGTTGGCCCTGAAGAGCCATGACTCTCATTTGCATATGAGCGGGTTAGAGGCGGGCAGGGAGGACAGGTCCTAAATGGGTATATTTAAGGTTAAATTGTAGGTCTCCAGTTCCACGAAATTCAAAGTGAAGTAGAGCCGAGAAAACCTTACGATAAATGTGAAAAGGCAATTAATTCTTTTAAAAAATGAGTTCAGTGTCTGCATCTGTAATGTCCTTTTGAGAGTTCCCTGTATTTATACATGCATATATCATAAACATTGTCTGTTAACATCAGCCTGCCCATGGACTGCAAGTGGAAATTAGCACAGCTGCCAAAACCCGGTACAATGCCTCTCTCCTTTTTGAGCTTAATGTACGTTTTGCGCAATGGGCGCTGGCTGCCCTGCTTTTTGACCACAAACGTGGGGGCCGCCATTGCTCCGCCGTTGCTGCAGTACCTCCATATCGCCGCTAGGCCCCCATTGAAAAGCATTGGACTTTAGACACGTTAAAAACTACTTTAAAGCCTGGTTTCAATTGTTTCAACACTAGACGAGGCTGATCTTCCTCCTGAGATAACGCTGGGTTAATAACAATATATGAAACCAGGCTGGTTTTCGTAATATGAATTTTTGAAATCTGGTCCTTAATGAGGCTCGGACTGTTAGCATTGGAGCAGCGCGAGCTACACGTCACACAAGGGCCGAGTCTACGGTGAAGATCCCGCCTTTATGTCCTTTTTAGGAACATGCTTCGTCAGAGCTGGGGAGGAGGAGTCTGTAAATCCGCCATCAATTCCCCCACGGCCGTGGTCATTCTGGTAAACGGGGAGGAGTGAGCATAAGACGTCCATTTTTTCTACAGTCTATGGTTTTGCGTTGTCTCTGTTTATTTTTTATTTTTTTGGCCAAGATTTGCCTCCAGGAGGAGTGGCTAAGTGAGCGTTAGCTGGTGTCATTAGCAAGGGGCGGGGGGTGTTTCTATATGTGTAATCGAGTCGGCCGGCCGTCAACAGAGCAACCTCAACAGAAGCCATGTGAGTGGTAAAATGATTAAAGCCAATTCTGTTTTATATAAGTCATTGTTTATCGTATTTTCTTTTTTCGTTGTTGTTGATAACTAGTCCATAGCTCGAAATCATTTCACTTGTGGTTTAGGGTTATAAATGAGACTTTGCAGTATTGGGGGTTAGGGCTAAACTCGGGTGTTGCACTTGAGATTAACTCTGAAAAACAACTGTCTGCAATTCTGTGCGACTCCAGGGCAGAGAACATGGACCGTGAAACCACTGCGTGGGATGATGGCTCCGGGGCAGAGAACCAGGAGATTGTATTTGGAGGACAAGAGAAGATGCTCCAGATTGCCAACAGTATGGCTGGAGGTGAGACGGTGACCACCAAAGAGATGACTACGTTCAGACGGTACTGCGTGTCCCTACTGCTGCAAGAATGGGACAACAGCTGTGCAGCTGTTTCACAACTCACTGTAAGTTGTTACAGTGTAGTGTGTCTTTTTATGTGTGTATGTATTATGTATAACTTTTTGTTTTGTTTGTTTTGAACATTTTGAATCGGTTAAGAAGAGTGTTAAGAAAAGTGACAAGTGAAAGTCCAAGGATTGCAAAGTGTAGCAGCCAATTATGATTTGTCACTGTTATTTTACCCCCTGCCTCTATATGGCACCTGGGCCTATATCACATGTGGATGTGGATATTGGGTTTTTGGGCCGAATAAATAAGTTTATAGAAGTGGAACACGTGTCTGGGAACCTTTCATTTTAGCAGCCATACAGTGTCCGTATGCGTGGTGTACACTGCCATTACACAAAGACTATGTCACAACACATGCAAAGAAATCGCTTTTTCCCACACTCACAAACACGGGCCTATCTTTGCTGATTTGGGGTCACTTTTTTTTAAAGCCGGAGGAGAATTGAAGCGTTAGAGAGGACATCACAGCTGTGCAGTGTGTTCGCTCTTACGAGTCTCTGTCGTGTAGTGTGGACCCCCGATTCTTTAGCTTCATGAAAGTGCCATTGTTTGTTGTTAATTGCCAAACAATTAATGCTGTCCATTAATTTTCAGGTTGAGGACTGGACGAACCGGGTGGATGATGGGCAGAGTGGAGTGGCCCTGAGAACTGGGGGATTGACATACCATGTAACAGCATCCACAAAAAGGGCAAGTTTTTTTTTTTTTCCTTCTGCCAGCTGGGACAAAGAAGCACTTATCATTGACTGTACTACTGGATATTGTGGACAGCAGACTCAACAATTGCAGTGCAAGGCTATTGAGTGAACAAATATTTCCTCCAAAACAAAGTGTGTGTGTGTTTTTTGTGCCCATTTCAGATGCTGGACACTTATTACACGTGGGCCAGACCCAGATTCCTGCAAACGATTGGGGAAAATCCGCAAGCTTTTTTTGTGGGACAAGATGGGATACCCTTGTATAACCCTTTGGCCGACATCTATCGTCTTAAAGAAGGGTACGAGTGCCTCTCTGTGCCCCCTGGTGTGCATTGGTTTCCTCTGGCTGCTCAGGTTTCCCACATCAACCAAAAACATACACACTAAACATACACACACACACACACATACAAACTATAAGGCTTTAGGGGCATGCATAAGCATAGTTTCATATCTGGAGTTGAGTCCACAGGCACAATGTCCATCTACACTCTTCGGTGTTACTCTTTGCCTCTGTAGCACCATGTGAGTGAACATGGTAAGCGGTAGACGTTGACTGTAGTTTAAGAATAGGTCGGGTCAACATTTTTATTGTTTTAATTTAAATATCCATTCTGCTTGAGAGAAAGGAAAAAATAGGGCTGGATCTCAGCATGTGTTCATCATCGATTATGGCTGAATTCACGAAGTTATAGCGACGGCCACATTTTTCATGACATTTCTGTTTGTTTTCAGGCACTTTATGGCTGGGGCATGTGGACCGGAGTTGGTCATAGATGAGATTCATCAAGCGGGACCTGATCCCAATCTACCCGTCACGTTAGTGCCAGAAAGGGCAGCGAATGGAGCACTTGGGTGCTGTTTGAAAATCTTTCAACACACGTATGTCTTTTCTGCTTTTACAGTTGTAAAGAGGTGGATGTGCTGCAGGCGGCCATGCGTGACATGCGGTGCATAGAGGACAAAGTCAAGGAGAAAAAAACACTTTCCAACCGGGAAAGCACCGAGTACAGACGTTACTGCCAGGTGCTACTGATGAAAGGCTACCAATTCAGCTCAAAAGCTGTATCTGATTTGACTGTAAGTATCCATTTGTGTGCATTTTACTGGCATCACTGAAAACAGGGTTATCTCAGACAGACAGAGAGACAGACAGGCGGGCGGGCGGGCGGGCGTGCGGGCGCACAGGCAGGCAGACAGACAGTGATGACTGTAGAACAGCTTCATTCACCCCACCCGGCTGACAGGAAGTACTATGGGGCATGACAGCAGAAAACACTATTGTTAATGCGCTATCTGAATATCGGACAGGTCCAGAGCTGGCTCCAGCGGGTACCGGACTCAGATGGCGGAGTAGTTCTGCTTTCAACGGGGGGTTCCACCTACCGGCTGAGCCCATCCACGGACAAGGCAGGTTGAAACACTTGACGATGAAAAAAGTCTGTCCAGGCAACCTGTGTAATTTTGATGATTTGGCAGACTTTGGAAACGTATTTCCGAAATGTGAGGCCGACCTTTGTACAGAAGGACGAAAGCATAGCATTTTTCCTGGCCAATGGCGGACAGGCGCTTAAGAACGCAGCGGTTGACGTGCGCCGTTTGGAAGAAAAGTTAGTATCAAACTTTGAAATGAATCCATTTTAGTTGTGCTTTATTACTTAATTTTTGACAGTTTTACAAATAAAAAACATTATCCCTCTGTGTTTTGTCAAGGTACACAGGCAGAGAGGGTGCCACCACCAGTCCAGAAACTCGGTCCATCAGCCGCTGGAATGACTTCCTCTGTGCCTTTCCAATCACTCCAGATGCACAGGCGCCGACAAAGGCAGCCTGCGAGAAAGCCGGATTTAGCGATTACAGGCCTTTTTACAAGAAGTGGCGATCTGAGCAGCGACATGTGCGGGAGAAGTACATTTTAGGTAAATACCATGCTTGAGTCTTCAGTGCTTTATATATATTTATATTTACTTATATATGGTGGTCAGAGGGACTGTTGGTGCAGACGTGTGCAGTCGCGACAGCGCTTCTGTAAGTCTCACCCAGGGGAAACCACAAGCAGCTTACCACCACCCAGTATGGAGCGAATGTACAATTGTCTCATGTGAAGCGCTTTGTGATTATATCTGTGAAAGGCACTATATCAATGAAGATCTTCTTCTATAAAAAGTGATACCTTAAAATGTGTAAAAAAAAAAAAAGCCACAGGTCCAAAGTTTAGAGACCAACTGCCATTTGACATATACCACAAAATGTATGTAATATGTAATATGTGTAAGTGTAAGTATAGTAACATTTCTTCTTTTCTATTTACCTGAAGATCAAGCACAGAACAGAGCCCGTACAGAACCACGTCCATCCACTGTGCAACACAAGATTGACATTGAGAAGTGGGTGACAAATGTACCCAGCACTGGGGATGTGCTGAAGGCCTGGGTTCCACCTACAGACACAGAGGAGGAGATGCAGTGGATTGTCCGCAGGGTGATGGAGCAGAGCTGGACCGGTCTCGCCGTGGTGCAGTTTGAAGAGGAAAAGGGAAAAGGTATTTCCTTCACAGCGTTTTTTTTGACCGCCAATATGTTTATCCAATCTTCTCTGTTTTATAAATCCCTAGGCATAATCACAGTGTTGCCCCGGCGGAAAAATGAAGTCGTTTGTGATTATCATGGACTGAATATGCCGTCCTCGCAAGGGAAAAAGCTCCTTCAGTCTGGATATGTTTTGTTTTTCAAAGACTCTGCAGGCAAAAGCCTGTGTGTGGACGCCACACAGTTTCCCTGCAGCTGCCACCCCACCATGGACACCTACGGAAGGCGCCTCAACCATTCACGTAAAAATGCCAATGTGGCACCAAAGGTTCACAACGTAAACCTCCCGGAAGGGACACGTGCAGTGGTCCTCTTTCATGCTCTTCGAGATGTTGTGGTTGGAGAAGAGCTTTTGTGGGACTATGGGGTGGATAGAAAGTCTTTTGGTGGGGAGGGCAGGGATCTCACTCGGCTCGACAGTTGAGTCGATTTTTGGGGGAAAGTACTAAATGGCTCAGTGTCAATGTTATTTATTTGATGCTGTTATTTTTTTGAGGTGTGAGCGTTCAATAAAATGGTCCATGACGTCTACGGTTGTGTGTGTGTGTTAAAAAATGTGAAAATTGACATTTAGGGTTAGGGTTAGGGTTAGGGTTAGGGTTAGGGTTAGGTGTTTGAAAAGGGACCCATCTCTGGTATGAGACCGGTTTTGCATGGGCCATTCCCCTGTCATGGTACCCCCTAGTCCCGGAGGCATTCCGGGTTAGGGTTAGGGTTAGGTTAGAAAATTATCTCGATGACCCTCCCTGTTCATTCCTTGATGAATTAAACAGTTAAGGAGAGTCAAAGGCAATGCACGGGCCCACGCACGTCGCTGAGTTTCCTCATTCCAGCGGCGCTTAAAGTTGTCATACTAAAAATATTGTATTAGGTAAAGGACTCTAGCTAGAGTTAATGGACGTAAAAGCGATGATAGACCTTAAAATGAAAGGGGGAAGAAATGGCTGTGGTGATGAAGAAGGAGAGGAAGTGCAAAGGAGTAGAACCCTTGTCCAGGGTCGAGCCACTCCCCCCACCTGTCAAGCCGCATGCTCCACCAAACCAACCAACCACACACATCCAAAGAAGAGGTATGGGGAAGGAGAGGGAAAATAAAGAAAAACAGGGGGAATGGGAGAGGAAGCGGAAGAGCATAGGAGTAGAACCCTTATCCGGGGTCGAGCTACTCCCCTACCTGTCCAGGCATGAGCTCAACCCCTTCCCCTCTCACCCACACCACCAAAGAGGAGGCATGGGGGAGGGGAAGGGGGGAGGAGAAAGTGAAGAAAAACTGTATTAAAGAGGCTCAAGTTCAAGCATGAGCTCCCAATGGTTAGAGTAATGGTCGAGATTAAGTATATTTAAGTTGCGGAAGGAGCGCTTCTATAGAGTCCTAGGGTTAGGGTTAGGGTTAGGGTTAGGGTTAGGGTTAGGGTTAGGGTTAGGGATAGAGAAGAAAGTGCAGATGACTCTGGAAAGCCAAGACTCTCATTTGCATATGTAGGGTTAGGGTTAGGGTTAGGGTTAGGGTTAGGGTTAGGGTTAGGTTAGGGTTAGGGTTAGGGTTAGGGTTAGGGTTAGGGTTAGGGTTAGGGTTAGGTGTTTGAAAAGGGACCCATCTCTGGTATAGGGTTAGGGTTAGGGTTAGGGTTAGGGTTAGGGTTAGGGTTAGGGTTAGGGTTAGGGTTAGGGTTAGGGTTAGGGTTAGGGTTAGGGTTAGGGTTAGGGTTAGGGTTAGGGTTAGGGTTAGGGTTAGGGTTAGGGTTAGGGTTAGGGTTAGGGTTAGGGTTAGGGTTAGGGTTAGGGTTAGGGTTAGGGTTAGGGTTAGGGTTAGGGTTAGGGTTAGGGTTAGGGTTAGGGTTAGGGTTAGGGTTAGGGTTAGGGTTAGGGTTAGGGTTAGGGTTAGGGTTAGGGTTAGGGTTAGGGTTAGGGTTAGGGTTAGGGTTAGGGTTAGGGTTAGGGTTAGGGTTAGGGTTAGGGTTAGGGTTAGGGTTAGGGTTAGGGTTAGGGTTAGGGTTAGGGTTAGGGTTAGGGTTAGGGTTAGGGTTAGGGTTAGGGTTAGGGTTAGGGTTAGGGTTAGGGTTAGGGTTAGGGTTAGGGTTAGGGTTAGGGTTAGGGTTAGGGTTAGGGTTAGGGTTAGGGTTAGGGTTAGGGTTAGGGTTAGGGTTAGGGTTAGGGTTAGGGTTAGGGTTAGGGTTAGGGTTAGGGTTAGGGTTAGGGTTAGGGTTAGGGTTAGGGTTAGGGTTAGGGTTAGGGTTAGGGTTAGGGTTAGGGTTAGGGTTAGGGTTAGGGTTAGGGTTAGGGTTAGGGTTAGGGTTAGGGTTAGGGTTAGGGTTAGGGTTAGGGTTAGGGTTAGGGTTAGGGTTAGGGTTAGGGTTAGGGTTAGGGTTAGGGTTAGGGTTAGGGTTAGGGTTAGGGTTAGGGTTAGGGTTAGGGTTAGGGTTAGGGTTAGGGTTAGGGTTAGGGTTAGGGTTAGGGTTAGGGTTAGGGTTAGGGTTAGGGTTAGGGTTAGGGTTAGGGTTAGGGTTAGGGTTAGGGTTAGGGTTAGGGTTAGGGTTAGGGTTAGGGTTAGGGTTAGGGTTAGGGTTAGGGTTAGGGTTAGGGTTAGGGTTAGGGTTAGGGTTAGGGTTAGGGTTAGGGTTAGGGTTAGGGTTAGGGTTAGGGTTAGGGTTAGGGTTAGGGTTAGGGTTAGGGTTAGGGTTAGGGTTAGGGTTAGGGTTAGGGTTAGGGTTAGGGTTAGGGTTAGGGTTAGGGTTAGGGTTAGGGTTAGGGTTAGGGTTAGGGTTAGGGTTAGGGTTAGGGTTAGGGTTAGGGTTAGGGTTAGGGTTAGGGTTAGGGTTAGGGTTAGGGTTAGGGTTAGGGTTAGGGTTAGGGTTAGGGTTAGGGTTAGGGTTAGGGTTAGGGTTAGGGTTAGGGTTAGGGTTAGGGTTAGGGTTAGGGTTAGGGTTAGGGTTAGGGTTAGGGTTAGGGTTAGGGTTAGGGTTAGGGTTAGGGTTAGGGTTAGGGTTAGGGTTAGGGTTAGGGTTAGGGTTAGGGTTAGGGTTAGGGTTAGGGTTAGGGTTAGGGTTAGGGTTAGGGTTAGGGTTAGGGTTAGGGTTAGGGTTAGGGTTAGGGTTAGGGTTAGGGTTAGGGTTAGGGTTAGGGTTAGGGTTAGGGTTAGGGTTAGGGTTAGGGTTAGGGTTAGGGTTAGGGTTAGGGTTAGGGTTAGGGTTAGGGTTAGGGTTAGGGTTAGGGTTAGGGTTAGGGTTAGGGTTAGGGTTAGGGTTAGGGTTAGGGTTAGGGTTAGGGTTAGGGTTAGGGTTAGGGTTAGGGTTAGGGTTAGGGTTAGGGTTAGGGTTAGGGTTAGGGTTAGGGTTAGGGTTAGGGTTAGGGTTAGGGTTAGGGTTAGGGTTAGGGTTAGGGTTAGGGTTAGGGTTAGGGTTAGGGTTAGGGTTAGGGTTAGGGTTAGGGTTAGGGTTAGGGTTAGGGTTAGGGTTAGGGTTAGGGTTAGGGTTAGGGTTAGGGTTAGGGTTAGGGTTAGGGTTAGGGTTAGGGTTAGGGTTAGGGTTAGGGTTAGGGTTAGGGTTAGGGTTAGGGTTAGGGTTAGGGTTAGGGTTAGGGTTAGGGTTAGGGTTAGGGTTAGGGTTAGGGTTAGGGTTAGGGTTAGGGTTAGGGTTAGGGTTAGGGTTAGGGTTAGGGTTAGGGTTAGGGTTAGGGTTAGGGTTAGGGTTAGGGTTAGGGTTAGGGTTAGGGTTAGGGTTAGGGTTAGGGTTAGGGTTAGGGTTAGGGTTAGGGTTAGGGTTAGGGTTAGGGTTAGGGTTAGGGTTAGGGTTAGGGTTAGGGTTAGGGTTAGGGTTAGGGTTAGGGTTAGGGTTAGGGTTAGGGTTAGGGTTAGGGTTAGGGTTAGGGTTAGGGTTAGGGTTAGGGTTAGGGTTAGGGTTAGGGTTAGGGTTAGGGTTAGGGTTAGGGTTAGGGTTAGGGTTAGGGTTAGGGTTAGGGTTAGGGTTAGGGTTAGGGTTAGGGTTAGGGTTAGGGTTAGGGTTAGGGTTAGGGTTAGGGTTAGGGTTAGGGTTAGGGTTAGGGTTAGGGTTAGGGTTAGGGTTAGGGTTAGGGTTAGGGTTAGGGTTAGGGTTAGGGTTAGGGTTAGGGTTAGGGTTAGGGTTAGGGTTAGGGTTAGGGTTAGGGTTAGGGTTAGGGTTAGGGTTAGGGTTAGGGTTAGGGTTAGGGTTAGGGTTAGGGTTAGGGTTAGGGTTAGGGTTAGGGTTAGGGTTAGGGTTAGGGTTAGGGTTAGGGTTAGGGTTAGGGTTAGGGTTAGGGTTAGGGTTAGGGTTAGGGTTAGGGTTAGGGTTAGGGTTAGGGTTAGGGTTAGGGTTAGGGTTAGGGTTAGGGTTAGGGTTAGGGTTAGGGTTAGGGTTAGGGTTAGGGTTAGGGTTAGGGTTAGGGTTAGGGTTAGGGTTAGGGTTAGGGTTAGGGTTAGGGTTAGGGTTAGGGTTAGGGTTAGGGTTAGGGTTAGGGTTAGGGTTAGGGTTAGGGTTAGGGTTAGGGTTAGGGTTAGGGTTAGGGTTAGGGTTAGGGTTAGGGTTAGGGTTAGGGTTAGGGTTAGGGTTAGGGTTAGGGTTAGGGTTAGGGTTAGGGTTAGGGTTAGGGTTAGGGTTAGGGTTAGGGTTAGGGTTAGGGTTAGGGTTAGGGTTAGGGTTAGGGTTAGGGTTAGGGTTAGGGTTAGGGTTAGGGTTAGGGTTAGGGTTAGGGTTAGGGTTAGGGTTAGGGTTAGGGTTAGGGTTAGGGTTAGGGTTAGGGTTAGGGTTAGGGTTAGGGTTAGGGTTAGGGTTAGGGTTAGGGTTAGGGTTAGGGTTAGGGTTAGGGTTAGGGTTAGGGTTAGGGTTAGGGTTAGGGTTAGGGTTAGGGTTAGGGTTAGGGTTAGGGTTAGGGTTAGGGTTAGGGTTAGGGTTAGGGTTAGGGTTAGGGTTAGGGTTAGGGTTAGGGTTAGGGTTAGGGTTAGGGTTAGGGTTAGGGTTAGGGTTAGGGTTAGGGTTAGGGTTAGGGTTAGGGTTAGGGTTAGGGTTAGGGTTAGGGTTAGGGTTAGGGTTAGGGTTAGGGTTAGGGTTAGGGTTAGGGTTAGGGTTAGGGTTAGGGTTAGGGTTAGGGTTAGGGTTAGGGTTAGGGTTAGGGTTAGGGTTAGGGTTAGGGTTAGGGTTAGGGTTAGGGTTAGGGTTAGGGTTAGGGTTAGGGTTAGGGTTAGGGTTAGGGTTAGGGTTAGGGTTAGGGTTAGGGTTAGGGTTAGGGTTAGGGTTAGGGTTAGGGTTAGGGTTAGGGTTAGGGTTAGGGTTAGGGTTAGGGTTAGGGTTAGGGTTAGGGTTAGGGTTAGGGTTAGGGTTAGGGTTAGGGTTAGGGTTAGGGTTAGGGTTAGGGTTAGGGTTAGGGTTAGGGTTAGGGTTAGGGTTAGGGTTAGGGTTAGGGTTAGGGTTAGGGTTAGGGTTAGGGTTAGGGTTAGGGTTAGGGTTAGGGTTAGGGTTAGGGTTAGGGTTAGGGTTAGGGTTAGGGTTAGGGTTAGGGTTAGGGTTAGGGTTAGGGTTAGGGTTAGGGTTAGGGTTAGGGTTAGGGTTAGGGTTAGGGTTAGGGTTAGGGTTAGGGTTAGGGTTAGGGTTAGGGTTAGGGTTAGGGTTAGGGTTAGGGTTAGGGTTAGGGTTAGGGTTAGGGTTAGGGTTAGGGTTAGGGTTAGGGTTAGGGTTAGGGTTAGGGTTAGGGTTAGGGTTAGGGTTAGGGTTAGGGTTAGGGTTAGGGTTAGGGTTAGGGTTAGGGTTAGGGTTAGGGTTAGGGTTAGGGTTAGGGTTAGGGTTAGGGTTAGGGTTAGGGTTAGGGTTAGGGTTAGGGTTAGGGTTAGGGTTAGGGTTAGGGTTAGGGTTAGGGTTAGGGTTAGGGTTAGGGTTAGGGTTAGGGTTAGGGTTAGGGTTAGGGTTAGGGTTAGGGTTAGGGTTAGGGTTAGGGTTAGGGTTAGGGTTAGGGTTAGGGTTAGGGTTAGGGTTAGGGTTAGGGTTAGGGTTAGGGTTAGGGTTAGGGTTAGGGTTAGGGTTAGGGTTAGGGTTAGGGTTAGGGTTAGGGTTAGGGTTAGGGTTAGGGTTAGGGTTAGGGTTAGGGTTAGGGTTAGGGTTAGGGTTAGGGTTAGGGTTAGGGTTAGGGTTAGGGTTAGGGTTAGGGTTAGGGTTAGGGTTAGGGTTAGGGTTAGGGTTAGGGTTAGGGTTAGGGTTAGGGTTAGGGTTAGGGTTAGGGTTAGGGTTAGGGTTAGGGTTAGGGTTAGGGTTAGGGTTAGGGTTAGGGTTAGGGTTAGGGTTAGGGTTAGGGTTAGGGTTAGGGTTAGGGTTAGGGTTAGGGTTAGGGTTAGGGTTAGGGTTAGGGTTAGGGTTAGGGTTAGGGTTAGGGTTAGGGTTAGGGTTAGGGTTAGGGTTAGGGTTAGGGTTAGGGTTAGGGTTAGGGTTAGGGTTAGGGTTAGGGTTAGGGTTAGGGTTAGGGTTAGGGTTAGGGTTAGGGTTAGGGTTAGGGTTAGGGTTAGGGTTAGGGTTAGGGTTAGGGTTAGGGTTAGGGTTAGGGTTAGGGTTAGGGTTAGGGTTAGGGTTAGGGTTAGGGTTAGGGTTAGGGTTAGGGTTAGGGTTAGGGTTAGGGTTAGGGTTAGGGTTAGGGTTAGGGTTAGGGTTAGGGTTAGGGTTAGGGTTAGGGTTAGGGTTAGGGTTAGGGTTAGGGTTAGGGTTAGGGTTAGGGTTAGGGTTAGGGTTAGGGTTAGGGTTAGGGTTAGGGTTAGGGTTAGGGTTAGGGTTAGGGTTAGGGTTAGGGTTAGGGTTAGGGTTAGGGTTAGGGTTAGGGTTAGGGTTAGGGTTAGGGTTAGGGTTAGGGTTAGGGTTAGGGTTAGGGTTAGGGTTAGGGTTAGGGTTAGGGTTAGGGTTAGGGTTAGGGTTAGGGTTAGGGTTAGGGTTAGGGTTAGGGTTAGGGTTAGGGTTAGGGTTAGGGTTAGGGTTAGGGTTAGGGTTAGGGTTAGGGTTAGGGTTAGGGTTAGGGTTAGGGTTAGGGTTAGGGTTAGGGTTAGGGTTAGGGTTAGGGTTAGGGTTAGGGTTAGGGTTAGGGTTAGGGTTAGGGTTAGGGTTAGGGTTAGGGTTAGGGTTAGGGTTAGGGTTAGGGTTAGGGTTAGGGTTAGGGTTAGGGTTAGGGTTAGGGTTAGGGTTAGGGTTAGGGTTAGGGTTAGGGTTAGGGTTAGGGTTAGGGTTAGGGTTAGGGTTAGGGTTAGGGTTAGGGTTAGGGTTAGGGTTAGGGTTAGGGTTAGGGTTAGGGTTAGGGTTAGGGTTAGGGTTAGGGTTAGGGTTAGGGTTAGGGTTAGGGTTAGGGTTAGGGTTAGGGTTAGGGTTAGGGTTAGGGTTAGGGTTAGGGTTAGGGTTAGGGTTAGGGTTAGGGTTAGGGTTAGGGTTAGGGTTAGGGTTAGGGTTAGGGTTAGGGTTAGGGTTAGGGTTAGGGTTAGGGTTAGGGTTAGGGTTAGGGTTAGGGTTAGGGTTAGGGTTAGGGTTAGGGTTAGGGTTAGGGTTAGGGTTAGGGTTAGGGTTAGGGTTAGGGTTAGGGTTAGGGTTAGGGTTAGGGTTAGGGTTAGGGTTAGGGTTAGGGTTAGGGTTAGGGTTAGGGTTAGGGTTAGGGTTAGGGTTAGGGTTAGGGTTAGGGTTAGGGTTAGGGTTAGGGTTAGGGTTAGGGTTAGGGTTAGGGTTAGGGTTAGGGTTAGGGTTAGGGTTAGGGTTAGGGTTAGGGTTAGGGTTAGGGTTAGGGTTAGGGTTAGGGTTAGGGTTAGGGTTAGGGTTAGGGTTAGGGTTAGGGTTAGGGTTAGGGTTAGGGTTAGGGTTAGGGTTAGGGTTAGGGTTAGGGTTAGGGTTAGGGTTAGGGTTAGGGTTAGGGTTAGGGTTAGGGTTAGGGTTAGGGTTAGGGTTAGGGTTAGGGTTAGGGTTAGGGTTAGGGTTAGGGTTAGGGTTAGGGTTAGGGTTAGGGTTAGGGTTAGGGTTAGGGTTAGGGTTAGGGTTAGGGTTAGGGTTAGGGTTAGGGTTAGGGTTAGGGTTAGGGTTAGGGTTAGGGTTAGGGTTAGGGTTAGGGTTAGGGTTAGGGTTAGGGTTAGGGTTAGGGTTAGGGTTAGGGTTAGGGTTAGGGTTAGGGTTAGGGTTAGGGTTAGGGTTAGGGTTAGGGTTAGGGTTAGGGTTAGGGTTAGGGTTAGGGTTAGGGTTAGGGTTAGGGTTAGGGTTAGGGTTAGGGTTAGGGTTAGGGTTAGGGTTAGGGTTAGGGTTAGGGTTAGGGTTAGGGTTAGGGTTAGGGTTAGGGTTAGGGTTAGGGTTAGGGTTAGGGTTAGGGTTAGGGTTAGGGTTAGGGTTAGGGTTAGGGTTAGGGTTAGGGTTAGGGTTAGGGTTAGGGTTAGGGTTAGGGTTAGGGTTAGGGTTAGGGTTAGGGTTAGGGTTAGGGTTAGGGTTAGGGTTAGGGTTAGGGTTAGGGTTAGGGTTAGGGTTAGGGTTAGGGTTAGGGTTAGGGTTAGGGTTAGGGTTAGGGTTAGGGTTAGGGTTAGGGTTAGGGTTAGGGTTAGGGTTAGGGTTAGGGTTAGGGTTAGGGTTAGGGTTAGGGTTAGGGTTAGGGTTAGGGTTAGGGTTAGGGTTAGGGTTAGGGTTAGGGTTAGGGTTAGGGTTAGGGTTAGGGTTAGGGTTAGGGTTAGGGTTAGGGTTAGGGTTAGGGTTAGGGTTAGGGTTAGGGTTAGGGTTAGGGTTAGGGTTAGGGTTAGGGTTAGGGTTAGGGTTAGGGTTAGGGTTAGGGTTAGGGTTAGGGTTAGGGTTAGGGTTAGGGTTAGGGTTAGGGTTAGGGTTAGGGTTAGGGTTAGGGTTAGGGTTAGGGTTAGGGTTAGGGTTAGGGTTAGGGTTAGGGTTAGGGTTAGGGTTAGGGTTAGGGTTAGGGTTAGGGTTAGGGTTAGGGTTAGGGTTAGGGTTAGGGTTAGGGTTAGGGTTAGGGTTAGGGTTAGGGTTAGGGTTAGGGTTAGGGTTAGGGTTAGGGTTAGGGTTAGGGTTAGGGTTAGGGTTAGGGTTAGGGTTAGGGTTAGGGTTAGGGTTAGGGTTAGGGTTAGGGTTAGGGTTAGGGTTAGGGTTAGGGTTAGGGTTAGGGTTAGGGTTAGGGTTAGGGTTAGGGTTAGGGTTAGGGTTAGGGTTAGGGTTAGGGTTAGGGTTAGGGTTAGGGTTAGGGTTAGGGTTAGGGTTAGGGTTAGGGTTAGGGTTAGGGTTAGGGTTAGGGTTAGGGTTAGGGTTAGGGTTAGGGTTAGGGTTAGGGTTAGGGTTAGGGTTAGGGTTAGGGTTAGGGTTAGGGTTAGGGTTAGGGTTAGGGTTAGGGTTAGGGTTAGGGTTAGGGTTAGGGTTAGGGTTAGGGTTAGGGTTAGGGTTAGGGTTAGGGTTAGGGTTAGGGTTAGGGTTAGGGTTAGGGTTAGGGTTAGGGTTAGGGTTAGGGTTAGGGTTAGGGTTAGGGTTAGGGTTAGGGTTAGGGTTAGGGTTAGGGTTAGGGTTAGGGTTAGGGTTAGGGTTAGGGTTAGGGTTAGGGTTAGGGTTAGGGTTAGGGTTAGGGTTAGGGTTAGGGTTAGGGTTAGGGTTAGGGTTAGGGTTAGGGTTAGGGTTAGGGTTAGGGGTTAGGGTTAGGGTT
>NW_027639109.1:0-29239 GCF_951799975.1 Gobius niger
TCTGAAGGTCAGGCCAGTCGTGTTGGACCTACGTGCACCTGCACTGACGTGAACTTCAGCTCGTTCTTCATGTTGGATCAAACTGGAGCCGTTTGAGCTTCAGCGTTTCGGTCTGTGACCCAGAGACGACAGACTTCACCTCCGCTCATCAGACCCGTGCATGTAGAACCTCCTCTGATTGGTCCTCTGTGCTGTCAATCACTCCTCAACATCTCAGCTCCTCAGGCTCTTCCTGAAACACCAGAGCAGGATCTGAGGGCTTAGAAACAGGAACAGTCATTAAGTACATGTCTCATTTTAAATCCTTCCTCGTGCCCCCGCTAAGATCTGGACCCCCGGCTGTCCCCGCCCCCCTGTTTGGGAAACACTGCAGTCTCCAGGATCAGACCTCATGAGTTTATCCACTGTCATGAAACCTAAAAGCTAAAACAGAGAAATATCAAATACTCATGTGGAATCTGTGGAAAAGGTTTGTTTTAGAAGTTCTACATTTGACAAAACGGAGCCTTTTTTCCAGCACATTCTTGGCATATTTCTGAACTTCGCTTCGTCATCGTTTTCCAGGAATTCCCCCAGAAACGAGAACTGGGACGTTCAGTCTTTGGAACTCATTCGTCACTAAACAAAAGCACACGTTTAAAGCTGAGGAGCTGGAGGGAGCTCTTCTTCTTCTTCTTCTTCTTCTTCTTCTTCTCTCCTTCTCCTTCTTCTTCTCTTCTTCTTCTTCTTCTTCTTCTTCTTCTTCTTCTTCTTCTTCTCCTTCTCCTTCTTCTTCTTCTTCTTCTTCTTCTTCTTCTTCTTCTTCTTCTTCTGCCTGACGTGTCCTGGATGTTTGCGGATGTAGCGGGACAAGTGCAGCAGGGCGGGGCCTTTCTGTGGGACTGAGCTCATCATGGAGGCTCCATTACACGACTCACACAGACACACACACACACACACAGACACACACACACACACACACACACAGGAACATCTGTGTTGGCTCTGGCTCTCGTGGGGAGTTCCTCCTGACGCCGTTGCACAAGCGCGAGCCGTAAATCCAAACGAGCTGTTTTTGGCAGCGAGGGTTTTTATCAGCGACTCAGAGCGACCCAGAGCGGCGTCTGCGCGGAGATAACGGACTCAACGGACTCGAACTCGTGTCTCCAACTGAACAGGAAAACACCCGTGAACTTTACTCCAGTTATTACTGTCCCAAGGTTCTAAGTAGAGCTTCAAAATACAGATACAGATATAATACAAATAAGAAATGAGACTAAACCTCTTCCCCCCCGCCTGAACCAAATGCCTTCTGTCCTCTTTGGCTGTTAGGTCTGTGTAACACCTCATTTGAAAGCTAAGACCCACAAAACTGATCTTTTTCCTCGCGTTGTTGCTGTGTTGTGTCACCTTTGGTATGTTTTTTTTTTTCTTTTTTTTTCTTTTTTGTCACATTTTTGTTGAATTGTTGTCAATTTTTTTTATTAAATTTTTGTTGAATTTTTGTTAAATTTTTGTTGAATTTTTGTTGAATTTTTGTCACATTTTTGTTGAATTTTTGTCACATTTTTGTTGAATTTTTTTCACATTTTTGTTGAATTTTTGTTGAATTTTTGTTGAATTTTTGTCACTTTTTTGTCACTTTTTTGTTGAATTTTTGTCATTTTTTTGTTAAATTTTTGTCACATTTTTGTTGAATTATTGTCATTTTTTTGTTGATTTTTTGTTGAATTTTTGTCACTTTTTTGTTGAATTTTTGTCACATTTTTGTCACATTTTTGTCACTTTTTTGTCACATTTTTGTCACTTTTTTGTCACATTTTTGTCACTTTTTTGTCATTTTTTTGTTGAATTTTTGTCATTTTTTTGTTTAATTTTTGTCACATTTTTGTTGAATTATTGTCATTTTTTTGTTGATTTTTTGTCATTTTTTTGTTTAATTTTTGTCACATTTTTGTTGAATTATTGTCATTTTTTTGTTGATTTTTTGTTGAATTTTTGTCACATTTTTATCACTTTTTTGTTAAATTTTTGTCACTTTTTTGTTGAATTTTTGTCACTTTTTTGTTGAATTTTTGTCACTTTTTTGTCACATTTTTGTCACTTTTTTGTCATATTTTTGTCGTGTTTACATCCTTGTTTTCTTCTCATTTTTTGTGGCTGTTTTGGTGCTTTGTTTCCCCAAGAAGCTTTTTAGATTAGGGTAAAGCCAAACTGCAGAAAATGGGATCCGTTCAGGCGGGAGTTAAGAGGTTAAACACACCTCAGAAAACAGAGAAACTCCTCAGAACAAAAGTCCCAAACATGAACTCCATCATGAGAAGCTCCACCGTTATGGCTGATCCCCTCGTTTCTCCAGACGCTGAAGACGTGAAGGACCTACAGTCTAAAGGGTCTCAGCTGGAGATAGAAGAACACGTTTTCAAACCCAGAGGTTCCCACAGAGGAGGCCTCAGTCTGGAACATCTGCACAGAGCCTGATGTTTGTCAGTAACGTGGGGTCTTCAGCTCGGGTCACTGCGTCCCTCAGCAGTGATGGAGGTTCTGCTTATGCATCAAAACATCTCAACCACCTTCTAAAGCTCTGCCTCAGGACAAAGCCAGGACAGAGAAGGACCTTCAGGAGGCGTGTGGGTCTAAACTGTGGATCTTCTGCAGAAACAGACTCAGCTTATTGTGCTTGAAAAGTCAGTATTATGATTCTGAACATGAGGAGAATGTTTGTGTGAAACCCGGGCGTGTGAGAGTCGGTCTCCTGAGCTCCTCGTGTTACGTCACCTCTGGAACAGCCCGGCTCCATCAGAGAAACAGAAACATCTGGATCAGACAAACTCCACAACAAACTCCTCTGCAGATCTGAAGAGTCCATGTCAAACAGTCCCAGAGGAGCAGATGTTTGTCCTCAGATAATCGAAACAACACCAGGAGAAACAGAAAACTGTGACTCGTGTGAAGGTTCAGAGCTGAGAACCAGTTCATGAAACATCTGAGTCACTTTATCAGGACGTTCTAAACACAGCAGGAGAACGAGTCCACGCTCAGACACGTTTCTCAGTCTCCTGGTGTTTCCCAGGCTCGTTCATTCATAAATACTACATGTTTGGGATCCACGTGTAGCAGGAAAGGCCTGGGGGGGCGGCCCATTCAACGTCTCATTATTCTGAAAACGTCCCGTTGAGGAGGATTAAAAAATATAATTAGGTTCAGGCGAGAATTCACTGACCTTAATGTTATAACCTCTGCAGTACTAATACTATAACCTCTGCAGTACTAATACTATAACCTCTGCAGTACTAATACTATAACCTCTGCAGTACTAATACTATAACCTCTGCAGTACTAATACTATAACCTCTGCAGTACTAATACTATAACCTCTGCAGTACTAATACTATAACCTCTGCAGTAATAATACTATAACCTCTGCAGTACTAATACTATAACCTCTGCAGTAATAATACTATAACCTCTGCAGTAATAATACTATAACCTCTGCAGTAATAATACTATAACCTCTGCAGTACTAATACTATAACCTCTGCAGTACTAATACTATGATCTCTGCAGTACTAATACTATAACCTCTGCAGTAATAACACTATAACCTCTGCAGTACTAATACTCTGATCTCTGCAGTACTAATACTCTGATCTCTGCAGTACTAATACTATAACCTCTGCAGTACTAATACTCTGATCTCTGCAGTACTAATACTATAACCTCTGCAGTACTAATACTCTGATCTCTGCAGTACTAATACTATAACCTCTGCAGTACTAATACTCTGATCTCTGCAACAGTGTTAATTTTGACAACATATTTTAATTTAGTTTTAGTCTTTTGACTAAAATGTAATGTCATTTTAGTCTAGTTTTAGTCGACTAAATTTAAGTCTAATGTAGTGGACTTTGCATTGATGATATTGATTCTAATCATATTTAATCTTGTTCCTCGGCTTCATGGAGCTGCTCCACATGAACAAAGCTCAGAGCGGCTCCTATTCACCTTGTTCCGCCCACTTTTGCCACTTTTTCCATGTCTCGGCACTTCCGTTGTCCAGACTCTTCCGGTCGAGCGTGAAGCCCGTTCATTTTAACAGAACGAGGGGAAATATTCTCCGCTCAAATCTGATGTTTAGTCGATTGATTTGTGTAAAATGTCCGATGTTCATTTGCACCGACATGTCGACACTGCAGCGTTTCTCTTGTTTTCATGTAGTGACTGTGTTTTATGTGGATGTCTCCAGCCCCATGTTAACACATAGGAGAAAAGGGGCGGGAACAAGTCATGGCGGCGCCCACGCGAACCTCCGGAATAAGGGGAATAGCAGAGAATTTACATATGAGGCTCTTTCAGACGCTCAATACAAGTTTGGATGATTTTAGTCTCTCCTTTTCATTTTTATTTAGTCTCATTTTAGTCGACTCAAACATCTGGACATTTTAGTCACAGTTTTAGTCTCATGAGAAACTTTTAGTTTAGTTTTAGTCCAATTTTAGTCACAAAAATATCACTTTGACTAAAATTAAGACTAAATATTTTAGTCGACGAAATTAACTCTGTTCTGCAGTACTAATACTATGACCTCTGCAGTAATAGTACTCTGACCTCTGCAGTAGAAGTACTCTGATCTCTGCAGTAGAAGTACTCTGAACTCTGCAGTAGAAGTACTCTGAACTCTGCAGTAGAAGTACTCTGAACTCTGCAGTAGAAGTACTCTGATCTGTGGTGTAATAGTACCCTGACCTCTGCAGTAATAGTACCCTGACCTCTGCAGTAATAGTACCCTGACCTCTGCAGTAATAGTACTCTGAACTCTGCAGTAGAAGTACCCTGACCTCTGCAGTAAAAGTGCTCTGATCTCTGCAGTAAAAGTACTCTGATCTGTGGTGTAATAGTACTCTGATCTCTGCAGTAAAAGTACTCTGATCTGTGGTGTAATAGTACTCTGATCTCTGCAGTAAAAGTACTCTGATCTGTGGTGTAGAAGTACTCTGACCTCTGCAGTAATAGTACCCTGATCTCTGCAGTAGAAGTACCCTGACCTCTGCAGTAAAAGTGCTCTGATCTCTGCAGTAAAAGTACTCTGATCTGTGGTGTAAAAGTACCCTGATCTCTGCAGTAGAAGTACTCTGATCTGTGGTGTAATAGTACTCTGATCTCTGCAGTAAAAGTACTCTGATCTGTGGTGTAATAGTACTCTGATCTCTGCAGTAGAAGTACTCTGATCTGTGGTGTAATAGTACTCTGATCTCTGCAGTAAAAGTACTCTGATCTGTGGTGTAAAAGTACTCTGATCTCTGCAGTAGAAGTACTCTGATCTGTGGTGTAAAAGTACTCTGATCTCTGCAGTAGAAGTACTCTGATCTGTGGTGTAATAGTACTCTGATCTCTGCAGTAAAAGTACTCTGATCTGTGGTGTAAAAGTACTCTGATCTGTGGTGTAAAAGTACCCTGATCTCTGCAGTAAAAGTACTCTCTGTGGTGTAAAGTACCCTGAGCTCTGCAGTACTAATACTCTAACCTCTGTGGTGTAAAGTAGTCTGAGCGGTTCCACCTGTGGCTTTGCTTTTTTCCCACACGACAAACAAACGCTCGCTCGTGTCGGGACTCGCTCGGATCCGGTTTCAGGCCGCGCCCTTTTCCCTCTCGCCGCCACTTTAACAAATACTGGTTTTTCACTCGGTTTGACCTGGACTTTGGACCCGAAGTTCAAATGGAAATGGAAGAAATGCAAACTTACAATATCGAGTTTGTCTCTGATGTGAAGAAATGTGGAAACAATGGGGAGAAATATCTGTTGTGTAAATGTAGATGTTTGCCCCTGATTCTCCTTCACGTTCCTCTCCTGATTCTCCTTCTCGTTCCTCTCCTGATTCTCCTTCTCGTTCCTCTCCTGATTCTCCTTCTCGTTCCTCTCCTGATTCACGTTCCTCTCCTGATTCACGTTCCTCTCCTGATTCTGCTTCTCGTTCCTCTCCTGATTCTCCTTCTCGTTCCTCTCCTGATTCTCCTTCTCGTTCCTCTCCTGATTCTCCTTCTCGTTCCTCTCCTGATTCACGTTCCTCTCCTGATTCTCATTCCTCTCCTGATTCTCATTCCTCTCCTGATTCTCCTTCTCGTTCCTCTCCTGATTCTCCTTCTCGTTCCTCTCCTGATTCTCGTTCCTCTCCTGATTCTCCTCCTCGTTCCTCTCCTGATTCTCCTTCTCGTTCCTCTCCTGATTCTCCTTCTCGTTCCTCTCCTGATTCTCGTTCCTCTCCTGATTCTCGTTCCTCTCCTGATTCTCCTTCTCGTTCCTCTCCTGATTCACGTTCCTCTCCTGCTTCACGTTCCTCTCCTGATTCACGTTCCTCTCCTGATTCTCGTTCCTCTCCTGATTCTCGTTCCTCTCCTGATTCACGTTCCTC
Source organism: Gobius niger (assembly GCF_951799975.1). Taxonomy (NCBI): domain Eukaryota; kingdom Metazoa; phylum Chordata; class Actinopteri; order Gobiiformes; family Gobiidae; genus Gobius; species Gobius niger. Next base: position 6,390 of record NW_027639109.1, read on the forward strand.
TCCTGCTCCTCCTTCTCGTTCCTCTCCTCCTTCTCGTTCCTCTCCTGATTCTCGTTCCTCTCCTGATTCTCGTTCCTCTCCTGATTCTCGTTCCTCTCCTGATTCTCGTTCCTCTCCTGATTCTCCTCCTCGTTCCTCTCCTGATTCTCGTTCCTCTCCTCCTTCTCGTTCCTCTCCTGATTCTCCTCCTCGTTCCTCTCCTGATTCACGTTCCTCTCCTGATTCTCGTTCCTCTCCTGATTCACGTTCCTCTCCTGATTCTCGTTCCTCTCCTGATTCTCCTTCTCGTTCCTCTCCTGATTCTCGTTCCTCTCCTGATTCTCCTTCTCGTTCCTCTCCTGATTCTCGTTCCTCTCCTGATTCTCCTTCTCGTTCCTCTCCTGATTCTCCTTCTCGTTCCTCTCCTGATTCTCCTTCTCGTTCCTCTCCTGATTCTCCTTCTCGTTCCTCTCCTGATTCTCCTTCTCGTTCCTCTCCTGATTCTCCTTCTCGTTCCTCTCCTGATTCTCGTTCCTCTCCTGATTCTCCTTCTCGTTCCTCTCCTGATTCTCGTTCCTCTCCTGATTCTCGTTCCTCTCCTGATTCTCCTTCACGTTCCTCTCCTGATTCTCCTTCTCGTTCCTCTCCTGATTCTCCTTCTCGTTCCTCTCCTGATTCTCCTTCTCGTTCCTCTCCTGATTCTCGTTCCTCTCCTGATTCTCGTTCCTCTCCTGATTCTCCTTCACGTTCCTCTCCTGATTCTCGTTCCTCTCCTGATTCTCGTTCCTCTCCTGATTCTCCTTCTCGTTCCTCTCCTGATTCTCGTTCCTCTCCTGATTCTCCTTCTCGTTCCTCTCCTCCTTCACGTTCCTCTCCTGATTCTCCTTCTCGTTCCTCTCCTGATTCTCGTTCCTCTCCTGATTCTCCTTCTCATTCCTCTCCTGATTCACGTTCCTCTCCTGCTCTCGCTCTTCCAGGCGTTCCCCACTCTCTGGCCGAGATGATGAACAACGTGGCCGACTGGCTGGTCCAGAACAGGGACAAGATCGAGAAGGGCGTGGAGATCATGGGCCAGGCGTCCGAGGTTCTGGCCGCCACCGTGGGGCAGCTCCACCCGGTCCTGGAGGCCGTGTTCGTGGCCTCGTCCGAGATCTTCTCCAACCCCGACGGGAAGGAGGCGCGCTTCCTCACGGAGCAGCTCGAGCAGGTCAGCTTCCAACTCTTCATCATGTTTCAGACACAGAGCCAGGGGCGGACCGAAGAGCCACCGGTCCCTCCTCAACCGAGCTTTACCCAAATCTAAAAGCAAAAAAGAAAAGCATCAAAATAGCGAGAAAAGGGGGATGAAAACAAAGCAAAAATATGCCGGAAAAGCAACAAAAAAGTGACAAAAAATATAATGAAAAGTCGACAAAAACATGAGAAAAACACGGACAAAAAAAAAACCTGATACAAAAAAACAATGAAAAAAAAAAAAAATGTGACAAAAAGTGGATTCTAAGCAAGTAAAAAATGTCTTTAACGGAGAATGCTAACATGTAGCATCATGTTAGCATTCTCCGTTATTCATGTATTTATGGGCTGTGGAACCACTTTGCTCCTCCCCATGTCTTTGTAGCTTTATGTAGTAGAAACTATGTTCATAATTCAGCATTTGTTAAAGTAGTTTTTGAATAATTAGAGAAAAAAAAAAAAAAATCAGAATTGTTTTCCCCCTTAACTGTTTTCAAAAATGACCATATATGGGCGATTCCAGAGATGCCGCCTATCATCATATCTATTCACCTTGTTCCGCCCACTTTTGCCACTTTTTCCATGTCTCGGCGCCTCGTTGTCCAGACACTTCCGGTCGAGCGCGAAGTCCGTTCATTTTAACGGAGAACGAGGGAAAATATTCTCCGCTCAAATCTGATGTTTAGTCGATTGATTTGTGTAAAATGTCCGATGTTCATTTGCACCGACATGTCGACACTGCAGCGTTTCTCTTGTTTTATGTGGATTCTCCAGCCCCAGGTTAACACATAGGAGAAAAGGGGCGGGCACTATTCATGGCGGCGCCCACGCGAACCTCCGGAAGAAGGTGAATAGACGAAGATAAACAGTTTTAAACAGTTGCCGTGTCGACCATTTTAAAGGGGCTAGAGGCAAGTTAGTCATTTCATACTCACTGCTGCCACCTCAGGTCACATGTGTAACTGCAGCTTCTATATTAAGCTCATGCATGACGGCACTTCGGCACTAAGTATTACTTTCAGAGTGACAGTGCAGGATTGTAGAGGCAGTTGTGGTGAACAGGTCTGAGCTCATTCTACACATGAGGACATGGAGGAACATGTAGAGGAGGAAATACTTAGTTTTAACTGTTTTAAACTCTGTATATTTTTAAGTCAAACTGCTCTGGAATGTTTCCTTCTTTTAGGTCACTTCCTGTCAGCAGCTTCAAAATGTAAATAAAATGAACTTTTCTGCCCAACCTATTTTCAAAAGCATTAAAACCTGTCATCTGCACTTTAACAACAGACAGAGTAGTTTAACCTCTTACCTCCCGCCTGAACCGAGAGCATTTTCTCCAGTTTAGCTTTACCCAAATCCTGTGGGCCAGTGTAACTCCTCAAGCTAAGATCTACAAAACTCATCTGAATGGATCTTTTTCCTCACGTGATCACATTTTTTTCCATCTTTGTTTTTTGGGGGGAGGGGGGGGGGGGGGCATTCAACTCATTTTGTAACTTTCTTGTAATTTTTGTTTTTGTCACATTTTTTTTGTCATTTTTGTCACATTTTAGTATTTTTTGTGTCATTTTTGGTCTTTTTTTGTTTCTTTTTTTGTCACATTTTTTGTTATTTTTTTGGTCATTTTTTTGTAATTTTTGTGTCATTTTTTTGGTCATTTTTTGTCTTTTTTGTTATTTTTTTCACATTTTTTTGTCAAAGTTTTCCCACTTTTTTGTCACATTTTCACCATTGTTTTCGTCTCAGTTCTGTTGCTTTTTCACACCTTTTTTCCAGAAGTTTTTGGATTGGGGTAAAGCCAAACCGGAGAAAATGTGCCCGGTTCAGGCGGGAGTTAACGGGTTAAAATCACAAATACTTGAAGAGCACAATACAGACACAAATAAAGTCACACTGAGCTGTTGTTTCTGCAGCTCTTACAGGATGATGTTCTCTGATTGGACAGTGGTTCGATGATGTCGTCTTCTTCTCAAACTGATCTAACACTGGGACTTTCCATTGCAAATCCTGTAGGCCAGTGTAACGCCTCATTTGAAAGCTAAGATCTACAAAACTCATCTAAATGGATCTTTTTCCTCACGTCATCAGATTGTTTTCCATCTTTTTTTTTATTTGGAGGGGTTTCAACTCATTTTGTAACTTTTTGGTAATTTTTTTGTCACATTTTTTTAGTCATTTCTTTGTATTTTTTTTGTCTTTTTTTGTAATTTTGCAGTAATTTTTGTTGTAATTTGTTTGTAATTTTTTTTCTTTTATTTATTTATTTTTGAAATGTTTTTTGAAATTTTTTTTGTAATTTTTTGTCTATTTTGTTTTTATTTTTTGGTCTTTTTTTGTCATTTTTTGTCACATTTTTTTAGTCATTTCTTTGTATTTTTTTTGTCTTTTTTTGTAATTTTTTTGTAATTTTTTGTGTTTTATTTATTTTTTTTGACATTTTTTTTTTGACATTTTTTTGGTCATTTTTTGTCTATTTTTTGTCATTTTTGTCCTTTTTTGTCATTTTTTGTCATTTTTAGTAATTTTTTTCTTTTTTTGTATTTTTTGTCTTTTTTTCCATTTTTTTGTCATTTTTTGTAATTTTTTGTAATTTTGTCCTAATTTTCTGTCATTTTTTGTCATTTTCTGTATTTTTTGTGTGTCTTTTTTTGTCTTTTTTTGTCTTTTTTTTTTGTCACATTTTTTTGTCACATTTTTTTGTCACATTTCCATCATTGTTTTCGTCTCAGTTCTGTAGCTCTGATTGGACAGTGGTTCGATGATGTCGTCTTCTTCTCAAACTGATCTAACACTGGGACTTTCCTTTGCAACATAAACTCAGCACTGATTAACAGACACTCACTCAAATCCAGCCCTAAACCTGAGATCATGTCACTTCTATAACAGAGAAAGAGTGTAGGTCCCAGCACTGACCCTCGGGGGACGCCACAGACCCACATCACAGCTGTTTTTACTCCGTGTGATTGCTTCCAGGTCAACACTAAGCTGGAGGGCATCCAGAACGAGATCGACCAGATCGCGCTGGAGCTGCAGAGGACCTCCATGAACAAGCAGAACTTCGACCGCGAGGCGCAGATGCTCAGCCAGTACGAGAAGTTCCAGGACTTCGTGAACGCCAAGCCCAAGTTCAAGGAGAAGAAGATGCAGAAGTTCGTGACGCACTTCGAGAGCACGGACGGCGACCTGAACCTGGACGCCCTGTACAACGCGGTGACGGGCGAGAACACGGCGGGCGACCCCATGCTGGAGACCGTGGTCACCGTCCAGCGGAGGAACCGGCGGGCCGTGGAGGACTTCTGCGCCCGCCTCAAGAAGCTGTTCGTGGTGGGCATCATCGCCGTCATGGGCCACGCCGCGCTCACGGAGAAGACGGTCGGCGAGGACATGGTGCAGAAGTGGCAGCAGCGCATGGAGAACGTGGAGACCAGGATGAAGGTCAGGATGAAGGGTTTGTTCCTTTGTGTCGGTGGGATTACGTTTGAAAGTACTGATGTTACAGCTGTAAGACCAGGGCTGCGTCTGAAACCATCAAATGATCTCCTCTGAGCTCTAACACTAACATCTAACTCCTTAACCTTTCGTGACTGTTAGATCTGTGCAGTTCGGGAACTAGAGCTTCAGCAACATTATGTCCAATCCGTCCGTCCTTAAACAGGGGAAAGGGAAGTGACATCACCAACAGCTGTTTTTCTTCTTCTTTAAAGTTATTGGTGGAGTGCAGGCCAAACAAAAGTGCATGTCGCCCCCTAGTGTCCAACAACAACATAGTGTCCAAACAAAGACATTTAAGGAGAAAAATAAATCCAAATGATCCAAACATTTCCCTTTAGTGTTATTTTATTTCAGCAGCTGTTTCTTAAAGCGACAGCAGCAAATGATCCATGTGGCTTAAGTTTCTACTAAATGAAAACAAAAGCATTTAATCCGTTTCCTGAGTTTCCTCTTTAACACTGACATGTGACTGAGCTGTGGGGACGACAACATGGATTTATCACTTTATAAAGTTTGGCTTGTGCAGAATCTTTTTATTATTATTATTATTATTATTATTATTATTAAATGTGCTCCTGTCAATCAACAGTGGTTGCTCATGAATCACTGAGGGCGGGGCCGAGGGGGGCGAGGGGGGGTTTGGCGCAGTGGCTTATGGGACGGCACATAGCTCCTAATCACCGGTCAGTTAGCATCAGAGGTCCCTATGCTAAAGTGGCTATGATAGTTAGCACCAGAGGTCCCTATGCTAAAGTGGCTATGATAGTTAGCATCAGAGGTCCCTATGCTAAAGTGGCTATGATAGTTAGCATCCGAGGTCCCTATGCTAAAGTGGCTATGATAGTTAGCATCAGAGGATGAGATGTGAGGAAAAAGATCAATTTAGTTTTGTAGGTCTTAGCTTTCAAATGAGGCGTTACACTGGCCTACAGGATTTGGGTAAAGCTGACCTGGAGAAAAAGCTCTCGGTTCAGGCGGGAGTTAAGAGGTTAAACAAAGTTTACTTCAGACCCGACTGTGTCACTGCAGACGTGCAAAGATCATGTGACTTCCTCGCCACGTCTGGATTCAGCAGGTCCGTGTTCTTGATCTCAACTTCAGACCATTTGTCTCTGGTTTGACTCACGCGACCATAAGTCTTCTTTATTCCCCTGATAAGAGTGCGATGTTTAAGTCCTGGTCCTTGTTGGATCTAATGGCAACAAAAAAAACAAGGAGACTAACTCCCCCTCTCCCCTCTCTGCGCCCCCTTCAGGCCGCGGTGGAGACTAACCCCTCTCTTCTCTCTGCGCCCCCTTCAGGCCGCGGTGGAGACTAACCCCTCTCTCCTCTCTGCGCCCCCTTCAGGCCGCGGTGGAGACTAACCCCTCTCTTCTCTCTGCGCCCCCTTCAGGCCGCGGTGGAGACTAACCCCTCTCTTCTCTCTGCGCCCCCTTCAGGCCGCGGTGGAGACTAACCCCTCTCTCTTCTCTGCGCCCCCTTCAGGCCGCGGTGGAGACTAACCCCTCTCTTCTCTCTGCGCCCCCTTCAGGCCGCGGTGGAGACTAACCCCTCTCTCTTCTCTCTGCGCCCCCTTCAGGCCGCCGTGGAGACTAACCCCTCTCTCTTCTCTGCGCCCCCTTCAGGCCGCGGTGGAGACTAACCCCTCTCTTCTCTCTGCGCCCCCTTCAGGCCGCGGCGGACACTAACTCCCCCTCTCCTCTCTGCGCCCCCTTCAGGCCGCGGTGGAGACTAACCCCTCTCCTCTCTGCGCCCCCTTCAGGCCGCGGTGGAGACTAACCCCTCTCTTCTCTCTGCGCCCCCTTCAGGCCGCGGTGGAGACTAACCCCTCTCTCCTCTCTGCGCCCACTTCAGGCCGCGGTGGAGACTAACCCCTCTCTCCTCTCTGCGCCCCCTTCAGGCCGCGGTGGAGACTAACCCCTCTCTTCTCTCTGCGCCCCCTTCAGGCCGCGGTGGAGACTAACCCCTCTCTCTTCTCTCTGCGCCCCCTTCAGGCCGCCGTGGAGACTAACCCCTCTCTCTTCTCTCTGCGCCCCCTTCAGGCCGCCGTGGAGACTAACCCCTCTCTCCTCTCTGCGCCCCCTTCAGGCCGCGGTGGAGACTAACCCCTCTCTCCTCTCTGCGCCCCCTTCAGGCCGCGGTGGAGACTAACCCCTCTCTTCTCTCTGCGCCCCCTTCAGGCCGCGGTGGAGACTAACCCCTCTCTCTTCTCTGCGCCCCCTTCAGGCCGCCGTGGAGACTAACCCCTCTCTTCTCTCTGCGCCCCCTTCAGGCCGCGGTGGAGACTAACCCCTCTCTCTTCTCTGCGCCCCCTTCAGGCCGCGGTGGAGACTAACCCCTCTCTCCTCTCTGCGCCCCCTTCAGGCCGCGGTGGAGACTAACCCCTCTCTTCTCTCTGCGCCCCCTTCAGGCCGCGGTGGAGACTAACTCCTCTCTTCTCTCTGCGCCCCCTTCAGGCCGCGGTGGAGACTAACTCCTCTCTTCTCTCTGCGCCCCCTTCAGGCCGCGGTGGAGACTAACCCCTCTCTCCTCTCTGCGCCCCCTTCAGGCCGCGGTGGAGACTAACCCCTCTCTTCTCTCTGCGCCCCCTTCAGGCCACGGTGGAGACTAACCCCTCTCTTCTCTCTGCGCCCCCTTCAGGCCGCGGTGGAGACTAACCCCTCTCTTCTCTCTGCGCCCCCTTCAGGCTACGGTGGACACTAACCCCTCTCTCCTCTCTGCGCCCCCTTCAGGCCGCGGTGGAGACTAACCCCTCTCTCCTCTCTGCGCCCCCTTCAGGCCGCGGTGGAGACTAACCCCTCTCTCTTCTCTGCGCCCCCTTCAGGCCGCGGTGGAGACTAACCCCTCTCTCTTCTCTGCGCCCCCTTCAGGCCGCGGTGGAGACTAACCCCTCTTCTCTCTGCGCCCCCTTCAGGCCGCGGTGGAGACTAACCCCTCTCTCCTCTCTGCGCCCCCTTCAGGCCGCGGTGGAGACTAACCCCTCTTCTCTCTGCGCCCCCTTCAGGCCGCGGTGGAGACTAACCCCTCTCTTCTCTCTGCGCCCCCTTCAGGCCGCGGTGGAGACTAACCCCTCTCTTCTCTCTGCGCCCCCTTCAGGCCGCGGTGGAGACTAACCCCTCTCTCCTCTCTGCGCCCCCTTCAGGCCGCGGTGGAGACTAACCCCTCTCTTCTCTCTGCGCCCCCTTCAGGCCGCGGTGGAGACTAACCCCTCTCTTCTCTCTGCGCCCCCTTCAGGCCGCGGTGGAGACTAACCCCTCTCTTCTCTGCGCCCCCTTCAGGCCGCGGTGGAGACTAACCCCTCTCTCCTCTCTGCGCCCCCTTCAGGCCGCGGTGGAGACTAACCCCTCTCTTCTCTGCGCCCCCTTCAGGCCGCGGTGGAGACTAACCCCTCTCTCCTCTTTGCGCCCCCTTCAGGCCGCGGTGGAGACTAACCCCTCTCTCCTCTCTGCGCCCCCTTCATGCCGCGGTGGACACTAACCCCTCTCTCCTCTCTGCGCCCCCTTCAGGCCGCGGTGGAGACTAACCCCTCTCTCCTCTCTGCGCCCCCTTCAGGCCGCGGTGGAGACTAACCCCTCTCTTCTCTCTGCGCCCCCTTCAGGCCGCGGTGGAGACTAACCCCTCTCTTCTCTGCGCCCCCTTCAGGCCGCCGTGGAGACTAACCTCTCTCTCCTCTCTGCGCCCCCTTCAGGCCGCCGTGGAGACTAACCTCTCTCTCCTCTCTGCGCCCCCTTCAGGCCGCCGTGGAGACTAACCTCTCTCTCCTCTCTGCGCCCCCTTCAGGCCGCGGTGGACACTAACCCCTCTTCTCTCTGCGCCCCCTTCAGGCCGCGGTGGAGACTAACCCCTCTGTTCTCTGCGCCCCCTTCAGGCCGCGGTGGACACTAACCCCTCTTCTCTCTGCGCCCCCTTCAGGCCGCGGTGGAGACTAACCCCTCTCTTCTCTGCGCCCCCTTCAGGCCGCGGTGGAGACTAACCCCTCTCTTCTCTCTGCGCCCCCTTCAGGCCGCGGTGGAGACTAACCCCTCTTCTCTCTGCGCCCCCTTCAGGCCGTGGTGGAGACTAACCCCTCTCTCTTCTTTGCGCCCCCTTCAGGCCGCGGTGGAGACTAACCCCTCTTCTCTCTGCGCCCCCTTCAGGCCGCGGCGGACACTAACCCCTCTCTCCTCTGCGCCCCCTTCAGGCCGCCGTGGAGACTAACCCCTCTCTCTCCTCTCTGCGCCCCCTTCAGGCCGCGGTGGAGACTAACCCCTCTTCTCTCTGCGCCCCCTTCAGGCCGCGGCGGACACTAACCCCTCTCTCCTCTGCGCCCCCTTCAGGCCGCGGTGGAGACTAACCCCTCTCTCTCCTCTGCGCCCCCTTCAGGCCGCCGTGGAGACTAACCCCTCTCTCTCCTCTCTGCGCCCCCTTCAGGCCGCCGTGGAGACTAACCCCTCTCTTCTTTGCGCCCCCTTCAGGCCGCCGTGGAGGACTGCACGCAGAACTTCGCGCTGCAGGCCAAGCAGGACCTGGAGCTGCTGGTGCAGGAGAACCCGGGCGTGGCCGACGGCGGCTTCACGAAGGCGCTGCTGGACGCGCTGGTGCAGAAGTTCGACTGGGTCAGCTGGTCCGTGCGCGTCTTCAACGACCGCGAGCGCATCTTCTTCTTCAACTGGCTGGCGGGCAAGAAGTGCCACGGCAGCGGCGGCGACAACTGGTTCGACCTGCTGACCCAGGCCAACGTGAAGGTGGTGGTGTCCTTCTGCGTGGCGCCGCGGCCGCTGGACAAGGCGCAGATCGCGGCGCAGGTGGAGCGGCTGAAGGGGCGGGGCAACATGATGCAGCTGGCCCTGGCGCTGAGGCGGGACTTCCCCTCCTGCCTGGTCCACGCCGTCAGCCACTACAAGGAGGTGGTGGAGACCAACAGCTTCCAGCCCGAGTGCTACTACTACGGCAAGCACAAGCGCTCATACGTGTGCGTGCACCCGGAGTAAGCGTGCACGCGGAGTAAAGGAGCACCCGGAGTAAAGGAGCACCCGGAGTAAAGGAGCACCCGGAGTAAAGGAGCACCCGGAGTAAAGGAGCACCCGGAGTAAAGGTGTCTGTGGGACGGACTGGTGTTTGTGCTTCCATGTGCTGAGGGGGGGGGGGTGTTGGGGTCTGTGATGGGGCCGGGCTCACACTAAGGCTGTATCCAAATGTCCACACTATTCCCTATATAGAGACAATATAGACCTCACGCCATTTTGTTCACTGCAAAAAGTGAATTCTAAGCAAGTAAAAAATGTCTCACTTTAAGAAATAAGTTCTTATTTTTTCCTTAAAAAGTAATAATGTCTCACTGAGCAAAGTTTTCTTGAGAAAAAAAATCTTGTTTTAGGAAATAAAATCTGTCCATTTCTTGTTCAGATAAATTTACTAAAAACATGTTGATTTTTCTTGTAACAAGAAAGAAAAACTTTTTGAATCTTCTTCAGTTTTAGACAAAGAATATTTTTTCTTATTTTAAGAAAAACTAAGATCAACAGCTCTTAATGTAAGAACTGCTTCTCACAGAGAGATAAAACATTCCATTCTTTAAAGTGGGTGGCTCGGTGGCACAGCGGTTAGAGCCTCAGCTTCACAGCTCGAAGGTCCCGGGTTCGATTCCCACCAGGACGGGGCCTTTCTGTGTGGAGCATGTTCTCCCCGTGTCTACCACTAAAACATGTACGATAGGTGAATCCTCCAGCAGGTGATTCTGACCCTCAGCCTGGCTCCACATCATGGAGACGGGTCTCCGGGCAATACTTTCCTTAAATATTAGTGTTTATTAAGAACATTTTGCTCAATAATGTGAGTAATTTAGAACATTTTACTTAAATCAAGCAACATTTAAGTAAAATATCCACAATGTTTCACTAAATAAGAATGTTTTCCTTAAATTATTCCATTTTCTGAGGACATTTTGCTTAATTCTAGTCATTTATTTGCTTAAATTTAGTGTTTCTTTCTTGTTTTATGATGAGAAAAATATTCTAGAAACAAGAATTCTTAGCAAGAAAAAAATGCTGACGCCATCGGCAGAATTTATTCCTTAAAACACGTTTTTTTCCTTGTTTTTAGCCGGGTACTTTTTGCAGTGTAGGGGTGTCCGAATGTCCAGAGAGAAAAAAGTCGTCCACTCGAAATTTCCCACAATGCATCTGGAAAAGTAGTTTTTTCGTCAATTTTTTGTACATTTTTTGTCAATGTTTTCGACACTTTTTTGTCACATTTCCATCATTGTTTTCGTCTCAGTTTTGTTGCTATTTTCTCACCTTCTTCCCAGAAGCTTTAGGATTGGGGTAAAGCCAAACTGGAGAAAATGTGCTCGGTTCAGGTGGGAGTTCAGGGGTTAAGTATAAAGTATCTGACTCGTATTTATCCATAAATATTCCACTGTCTCTGAGTTTGGTCTTCATCACAGGGGGGGGGGGTTCAAAGAGACAATCGAAGCTACGACCAAAGTTTTATCGCAGCAGTTTCAGAGTTTCAGACGGCGAGTGTGACCGGCCGGTTTGTTTCTGCGGAAAAGTGCAGGGAAAGTCGTGTGAAGTGCAGAGTCAGACCCAGGGCCGGATTTAAGTAAACTGGCTCCTGGGGCTAAAGGTTTTTTGTCTGTCGGATTTCTCTCCCTCTCTCTCTTCACAATTGTTTTTTAACATGCAGAAATAACGTCTCAAACATAGTACGAGTTTAAAAAATATGAAATTAGTGAAAAAGCAGCTGTCAAAAGGTTGGTGGGGGGACATATTTAAAAGATTGTTTTATTTTAATGGGTCAATTTGGTGCATTCTCATTTAACAGAGCAATAGGTACATGTTTTTCCCCAGTGTCAACTCAATTAAAAATATTGCAAACCTGGTTTAGACCTGGTTTAGTCTCGGGTCCAAAGTCCTCTGATGAAGCCTCACATGTGAGGGAGTCTGCAGAGAGAGAGAGAGGGAGCTCTCCTTTTCTCCTCATGTCCGGGGGCCCCTCAACCTGCTGGGCCCCTGTAAACCCCTGCATAAATCCGGCCTGGGTCAGACCCGCTCAGGCTCTGGAGCTTTGAGACGAGACACTGACAGGAGGAGCTACAAGATCATGTTACACGTTCACAACATCCAGTTTATCTCCATTGTCAAGAAATGAGGAAAACGGGGAATCATGGGAGATGATGGTGAGGAGTGGATGAAAAATGAAAAATGTGGGGAAATTGGTGAAAAAATGGGGAAGAAGAAGTCAGACTTTTTTGCGTCTTTCCAATGGTTTGCAAAACATGGCTTCTTCCTTTTTGATATTTTTGTCAGTTCCACCCACAGAGATTTGTGTCTCATTTTGTCCTTGGTTTTATCGTCAGAGAAAAAAAACAGACTCTCCCTCCAAAGACAAAACTTTCGGTCCGTTTTTATCTCAGGCTCTCGCTCAGACTCCTCCTCCGACACTTGCTGTTTCTGACGGAAGCCCCGCCCTCAAACTCACATGATCTGTGTCCACGACCTCCAAAGTCCTCGCTCTTCCCCAGATTCCACCTCTTCCTAAGTCCTCGTTCTTCCCCAGATTCCACCTTCTCCTAAGTCCTTGTTCTTCCCCAGATTCCACCTTCTCCTAAGTCCTCGCTCTTCCCCAGATTCCACCTCTTCCTAAGTCCTCGGTCTTCCCCAGATTCCACGTCCTCCTAAGTCCTCGTTCGTCCCCAGATTCCACCTCTTCCTAAGTCCTCGTTCTTCCCCAGATTCCACGTCCTCCTAAGTCCTCGTTCGTCCCCAGATTCCACCTCTTCCTAAGTCCTCGTTCTTCCCCAGATTCCACGTCCTCCTAAGTCCTCGTTCGTCCCCAGATTCCACCTCTTCCTAAGTCCTCGTTCTTCCCCAGATTCCACGTCCTCCTAAGTCCTCGTTCGTCCCCAGATTCCACCTCTTCCTAAGTCCTCGTTCTTCCCCAGATTCCACGTCCTCCTAAGTCCTCGTTCTTCCCCAGATTCCACGTCCTCCTAAGTCCTCGCTCTTCCCCAGATTCCACGTCCTCCTAAGTCCTCGTTCTTCCCCAGATTCCACGTCCTCCTAAGTCCTCGTTCTTCCCCAGATTCCACCTTCTCCTAAATCCTCGTTCTTCCCCAGATTCCACGTCCTCCTAAGTCCTCGCTCTTCCCCAGATTCCACGTCCTCCTAAGTCCTCGCTCTTCCCCAGATTCCACGTCCTCCTAAGTCCTCGCTCTTCCCCAGATTCCACGTCCTCCTAAGTCCTCGTTCTTCCCCAGATTCCACGTCCTCCTAAGTCCTCGCTCTTCCCCAGATTCTACGTCCTCCCAAGTCCTCGCTCTTCCCCAGATTCCACGTCCTCCTGAGTCCTCGTTCTTCCCCAGATTCCACGTCCTCCTGAGTCCTTGTTCTTCCCCAGATTCCACGTCCTCCTAAGTCCTCGTTCGTCCTCTCTCCGACGCCGCTCCGGTCCTCCCCGACAAAAATACGGATCTGAAAAACAATCCCACGACCCGAGGAAGCTTCTGTTTCTGCCCCGTCTCTCTGCAGCTTCATCTCCTCAGTGCTCACAGCTCACCCGCCCCTGTTTGCTTCTTCATTAGCTTCATTTAGCATCCTGTTGCTAACGGCTACATTCCGTGCACAGAGCCAGAATTTACCCCCTGACCCCTGACCCTCTGACCCCACTTTAGCCTCTTGGCCAGTGTGACGCCTCATTTGAAAGCTAAGACCCGCAAAACTTATCGGGAACTTTTTTGTCGCCGCATTTTTATACCACTTTTTATGTCAAGTTTTCGTCTGTTTTTTTGCTGTATTTCCATTATCGTTTCAAGAAGCTTTTAGATTTGGGTAAAGCCGAAAGAGAAGTTACGTCTTTACTGTGTCTTTAACGTATCAAACATGAAATATCAGAGACTTGTATGAAATATGTTTATTAAATATATCCTCCCTGAGCCCGAGTCCGTGTGTTTGTGTCTGTGTGTGTGTGTGTGTGTGTGTGTGTGTGTGTGTGTGTGTGTGTGTGTGTGTGTGTTTGTGTGTGTGTTTGTGTCTGTGTAAAGTGTGCGCCGCCTCTGGAAGAGCTCTTGGCGGTGGCCGAGGGATCAGGGCGTGAGGTCAGAGTCTGATCCCTGTGGTTCAGGACTGAGGTTTCCACTTGGTTTAAGAGTTTACGGTAAAGGAAAGTGGGCGGAGCTCCAGGACCTGAGACACTTCCTGTAGCGCCGCAGCTCCGCCCACTTTCCTCTGAATCCAACACAAGTGGACTCACAGTAAATACAGGAAACAGAGAAGTGAAACATTTGAATCACCTTGCCACACAGAGCAACAAGTACAATTTAAAGGTACATTGTGGAACTTTACACGTGTGAAGAGAGTGACTCGAGGACAGGACACGCCGGTTCGGCCTCCAAAAAGGTGGGGGGACTGGAGGACTTTGAGGGGGGCCTGGACCATCTTGTGTGTGGTCAGTGAAGGAAGTCTCGTCCTTCATTTTTAACTGAAAATATGTGTTTCATATATTGGTTATTGCTAATGCTCTCCCGAGGGTTGTTGTTTTGGGGTTTTTGCTGACTTTGAGTGAATGACGTCTCGTGATAAAGTCAAAGTCTTCTCTCTCTCCTATTCTCTCCTCTCTCTCTCTTCTCTCCTCTCTCTCTCTTCTCTCCTCTCTCCTCTCCTCTTCTCTCCTCTTTTCTCCTCCTCTCTCTCCTCCTCTCTCTCCTCCTCTCTCTCCTCCTCTCTCTCCTCTCTCTCCTCCTCTCTCTCCTCTCCTCTCTCCTCTCTCTCTTCAGGTAATGGACCAAAGGAAAAAGCCTGATTGGATTTTTTCGCTGCAGGGACCGACCTCTCTCTGTGGGAAAGTGTATTAGTCCAAACCGTGTTATTCAATTACCCGCCTCCCTGCACACGGAGCAGCTTCTCCACGTCTGCCCGGGCTCTCAGTCGTCCAGCAGTGACACACAAGTCCATAACAAGTCCAGCACAAGGCCTTTAATGACAATCGAAACACTGGACCAGAGATTACAGAGACATTAACCAGAGAGAGTCCATTTTAAATCATAGACTGTGTTCAGGCCAGGCTCCGCCCACAGTCCAGGCTCCGCCCACAGTCCAGGCTCCGCCCACAGGCCAGGCTCCGCCCACAGGCCAGTCGTGGCTGCAGAGACTTTCAGCCGATTCTGCCTCAAACGCAGTAAATCTGATTATCCACTTTCCTTTTGCTGCATTACCTGAAGCTCTGATCTGATCTTCTCCTTTTACACGAGACACTGAGACCAGGGAAGCAGCTGTTAGACTGAGGGACAGAAGGTTTTTCAGTCGTCGTCTGGACGGAGCTGTTTAAAGGAGGGCTTCAAGAACTGCACAGATGCTACGACACAGGGGTCATTCCACCAAATCACCGCCTTTTAGCCTCTGGGCTCGGACTCTGAGCTCGGACTCTGAGCCCGGACTCTGAGCTCGGACTCTGAGCACGGACTCTGAGCACGGACTCTGAGCACGGACTCTGAGCACGGACTCTGAGCTCGCACTCTGAGCCCGGACTCTGAGCACGGACTCTGAGCTCGGACTCTGAGCTCGGACTCTGAGCCCGGACTCTGAGCCCGGACTCGGACTCTGAGCACGGACTCTGAGCACGGACTCTGAGCTCGGACTCTGAGCCCGGACTCTGAGCACGGACTCTGAGCTCGGACTCTGAGCTCGGACTCTGAGCTCGGACTCTGAGCCCGGACTCTGAGCCCGGACTCGGACTCTGAGCACGGACTCTGAGCTCGGACTCTGAGACCGGACTCTGAGCTCGGACTCTGAGCTCGGACTCTGAGCCCGGACTCGGACTCTGAGCTCGGACTCTGAGCTCGGACTCTGAGCTCGGACTCTGAGCTCGGACTCTGAGCTCGGACTCTGAGACCGGACTCTGAGCTCGGACTCTGAGCTCGGACTCTGAGCCCGGACTCGGACTCTGAGCTCGGACTCTGAGCTCGGACTCTGAGCTCGGACTCTGAGCTCGGACTCTGAGCTCGGACTCTGAGACCGGACTCTGAGCTCGGACTCTGAGCTCGGACTCTGAGCCCGGACTCGGACTCTGAGCTCGGACTCTGAGCTCGGACTCTGAGCTCGGACTCTGAGCCCGGACTCTGAACTCGGACTCTGAGCCCGGACTCTGATCTCGGACTCTGAACTCGGACTCTGAGCTCGGACTCTGAGCCCGGACTCTGAGACCGGACTCTGAGCTCGGACTCTGAGCTCGGACTCTGAGCCCAGACTCGGACTCTGAGCTCGGACTCTGAGCTCGGACTCTGAGACCGGACTCTGAGCTCGGACTCTGAGCTCGGACTCTGAGCCCGGACTCGGACTCTGAGCCCGGACTCGGACTCTGAGCTCGGACTCTGAGCTCGGACTCTGAGACCGGACTCTGAGCTCGGACTCTGAGCTCGGACTCTGAGCCCGGACTCGGACTCTGAGCACGGACTCTGAGCTCGGACTCTGAGCCCGGACTCTGAGCACGGACTCTGAGCTCGGACTCTGAGCTCGGACTCTGAGCTCGGACTCTGAGCCCGGACTCTGAGCCCGGACTCGGACTCTGAGCACGGACTCTGAGCTCGGACTCTGAGACCGGACTCTGAGCTCGGACTCTGAGCTCGGACTCTGAGCCCGGACTCGGACTCTGAGCTCGGACTCTGAGCTCGGACTCTGAGCCCGGACTCGGACTCTGAGCTCGGACTCTGAGCTCGGACTCTGAGCTCGGACTCTGAGACCGGACTCTGAGCTCGGACTCTGAGCTCGGACTCTGAGCCCGGACTCGGACTCTGAGACCGGACTCTGAGCCCGGACTCTGAGCTCGGACTCTGAGCTCGGACTCTGAGCCCGGACTCGGACTCTGAGCCCGGACTCGGACTCTGAGCTCGGACTCTGAGCTCGGACTCTGAGACCGGACTCTGAGCTCGGACTCTGAGCTCGGACTCTGAGCCCGGACTCGGACTCTGAGACCGGACTCTGAGCCCGGACTCTGAGCTCGGACTCTGAGACCGGACTCTGAACTCGGACTCTGAGCTCGGACTCTGAGCTCGGACTCTGAGCTCGGACTCTGAGCTCGGACTCTGAGCCCGGACTCTGAGCTCGGACTCTGAGCTCGGACTCTGAGCCCGGACTCGGACTCTGAGCACGGACTCTGAGCTCGGACTCTGAGACCGGACTCTGAACTCGGACTCTGAGCTCGGACTCTGAGCTCGGACTCTGAGCTCGGACTCTGAGCTCGGACTCTGAGCCCGGACTCTGAGCACGGACTCTGAGCTCGGACTCTGAGCCCGGACTCTGAGCACGGACTCTGAGCTCGGACTCTGAGCTCGGACTCTGAGCTCGGACTCTGAGCCCGGACTCTGAGCCCGGACTCGGACTCTGAGCACGGACTCTGAGCTCGGACTCTGAGACCGGACTCTGAGCTCGGACTCTGAGCTCGGACTCTGAGCCCGGACTCGGACTCTGAGCTCGGACTCTGAGCTCGGACTCTGAGCCCGGACTCGGACTCTGAGCTCGGACTCTGAGCTCGGACTCTGAGCTCGGACTCTGAGACCGGACTCTGAGCTCGGACTCTGAGCTCGGACTCTGAGCCCGGACTCGGACTCTGAGACCGGACTCTGAGCCCGGACTCTGAGCTCGGACTCTGAGCTCGGACTCTGAGCCCGGACTCGGACTCTGAGCCCGGACTCGGACTCTGAGCTCGGACTCTGAGCTCGGACTCTGAGACCGGACTCTGAGCTCGGACTCTGAGCTCGGACTCTGAGCCCGGACTCGGACTCTGAGACCGGACTCTGAGCCCGGACTCTGAGCTCGGACTCTGAGACCGGACTCTGAACTCGGACTCTGAGCTCGGACTCTGAGCTCGGACTCTGAGCTCGGACTCTGAGCTCGGACTCTGAGCCCGGACTCTGAGCTCGGACTCTGAGCTCGGACTCGGACTCTGAGCTCGAACTCGGACTCTGAGTTCTTACTTTCGGGGATTTCTCTGATTTACGTTTTTCCGCAGTCGTAGTTTTTCCCGCTGACTTATCTCTCGGAGCTTCTGCAGATTCAGGATTTTCCACATGTTCTGCTTTTGTGCAGGTTCAGCTCCTTCTTTTCCATCTGTCCAGTTTCTCTCCAGGTTTCCAGCTCCTGTGAGTCTTTTGTCGGATCCGTCTGACGGGACTTTCTGTGTCGTCTGTAATCTGGACCTCAGGATTTTCACAATAAAAGCCTCAAATTAAAACTGATTTCATGTTTCTTTTCACCATCTGCTTCAGTTTCAGTGACTTTTGCAGTTTCTGGTTGTTCTGCAGAGAATGGGACGTTTCTAGTTCAGGTGTTTTTCCTTTAGCTCGCTGTGTCACGTGGGCCTCAGGAGCCTCCACACTCTACAAAACAAGGAATTACAAATGTTTGTGTAAATACAACACTTTGACTCCCACAGTAATTGTTCTGTTTCATGATTTTGACGCCTCATTTGAAAGCTAAGACCTAAACAACTCATCTCAGATTTCTCCTGGTGTTGCTGCCGTGTTGTTGTCACTGTTGTGCAGCTTTTAGATTTGAGTAAAGTCAAACAGGGGAAAATGTGCTCGGTTCAGCCTTAACCCCCGCCTGAACCGAGCACATTTTCTCCAGTTTGGCTTTACCCCAATCCAAAAGCTTCTGGAAAAAAGGTGAGAAAATAGAGACAAAACTGAGACGAAAACAAGGATGGAAATGTGACAAAAAAGTGACGAAAAATTGGCAAAAACTGACAAAAAATGGAAAAAAATTGACAAAAAATTATGAAAAAGTGGCAAAAATGTCACAAAAATCGACAAAAAAAATATGAAAAAAGGACAAAACAATGACAGAAAGTGACAAAAAATGGACAAAAAAAAGGACGAAAAAATTCATCTGAATGGATCTTTTTCCTCACGTCATCATTTTTTGGGGGGTTTTCAACTAATTTTTGTAACTTTTTTTTATTTTGGTCAAATTGTTTGTAAATTTGTTGTCACTTTTTGTCACATTTGTCCTTTTTTTGTCAATTTTTTGTCCATTTTTTTTCCAATTTTTTGTCAAATTTTTGCTACTTTTTCATAATTTTTTTTCAAATTTGTGTCCATTTTTTGTCAGTTTTTGGCTTTACGTCAATCCAAAAACTTCTGGAAAAAAGCTGTGAAAATAGCAACAAAACTGAGATGAGACGAAAACAATGATGGAAATGTGACAAAAAAATGTAAAAAAAAATGGACAAAAATTTGACAAAAAATGATGAAAAAATACGAAAAAAGGACAAAAAAGGACAAAACAATGACAGAAAATGACAAAAAAAAGTGGCAAAAAATTGACCAAAAAAAAGGACAAAAAGATGTACAAAAAAAATGACCAAAAATTCCTCTGAATGGATATTTTTCCTCAAGTCATCATTTTTTGGGGGGTTTTCAACTCATTTTTGTAACTTTTTTTTTTTAAATTTTGGTCAAATTGATTTTTTGTCACATTTTTGTCACATTTTTGCCACTTTTTCATCATTTTTCATCATTTTTTCGTCTTTTTTTTTGTCCTTTTTTGTCATTTTTTCGGGGGGGTTTTGTAAAAAATTTTGACATTTTAGCCACTTTTTCATATTTTTTTGTCAATTTTTTGTCCATTTTTTTGTCAGTTTTTGTCAGCTTTTAGATTTGAGTAAAGTCAAACAGGTGGAAATGTGCTCGGTTCAGGCGGGGGGGTCAGAGGTCAACACGTCCTGTCCCAAAATAAACCAATAAGAAAAAACAATGTGTTTGTTGATGATGTTTGGGAGCTGAGGAGCTGTGACCCCTGTATGAGGCGTGACCTCTGACCTCTGTGCAGGAAGGAGCCACAGAATGAGGTCAGACATGGAGCCAAATGCAGAGTTTATCATCTTAGCTTCGTCATCTCTGACCCTGAAGAAGCTCCAGGTGTTAGACGATAATAACTCAGTAATAACTCAGTAAAAACTCAGTAAAAACTCAGTAAAAACTCAGTAAAAACTCAGTAAGAACTCAGTAAGAACTCAGTAAGAACTCAGTAAAAACTCAGTAAAAACTCAGTAAAAACTCAGTAATAACTCAGTAATAACTCAGTAAAAACTCAGTAAAAACTCAGTAAAAACTCAGTAAGAACTCAGTAAGAACTCAGTAAAAACTCAGTAAAAACTCAGTAAAAACTCAGTAAGAACTCAGTAAAAACTCAGTAAAAACTCAGTAAGAACTCAGTAAGAACTCAGTAAAAACTCAGTAAAAACTCAGTAAGAACTCAGTAAAAACTCAGTAATAACTCAGTAAAAACTCAGTAATAACTCAGTAATAACTCAGTAATAACTCAGTAAAAACTCAGTAATAACTCAGTAATAACTCAGTAATAACTCAGTAAGAACTCAGTAAAAACTCAGTAAAAACTCAGTAATAACTCAGTAAGAACTCAGTAAGAACTCAGTAATAACTCAGTAAGAACTCAGTAAGAACTCAGTAAAAACTCAGTAATAACTCAGTAAGAACTCAGTAAAAACTCAGTAGGAACTCAGTAAGAACTCAGTAGGAACTCAGTAGGAACTCAGTAAAAACTCAGTAAGAACTCAGTCAAAACTCAGTCAAAACTCAGTCAAAACTCAGTAAAAACTCAGTCAAAACTCAGTAAGAACTCAGTAAGAACTCAGTAAGAACTCAGTAAAAACTCAGTAATAACTCAGTAATAACTCAGTAATAACTCAGTAAGAACTCAGTAAGAACTCAGTAAGAACTCAGTAAGAACTCAGTAAGAACTCAGTAAAAACTCAGTAATAACTCAGTAAGAACTCAGTAAGAACTCAGTAAAAACTCAGTAATAACTCAGTAAAAACTCAGTAGGAACTCAGTAAGAACTCAGTAAGAACTCAGTAGGAACTCAGTAGGAACTCAGTAAAAACTCAGTAATAACTCAGTCAAAACTCAGTCAAAACTCAGTCAAAACTCAGTCAAAACTCAGTAAAAACTCAGTAAAAACTCAGTAAGAACTCAGTAAGAACTCAGTAAGAACTCAGTAGGAACTCAGTAGGAACTCAGTAAAAACTCAGTAATAACTCAGTCAAAACTCAGTCAAAACTCAGTCAAAACTCAGTCAAAACTCAGTAAAAACTCAGTAAAAACTCAGTAATAACTCAGTAATAACTCAGTAATAACTCAGTAATAACTCAGTAAAAACTCAGTAAAAACTCAGTAATAACTCAGTAATAACTCAGTAAGAACTCAGTAAAAACTCAGTAAAAACTCAGTAAAAACTCATTAATAACTCAGTAAAAACTCAGTAAGAACTCAGTAAAAACTCAGTAAGAACTCAGTAAAAACTCAGTAAGAATTCAGTAAAAAACTCAGTAAAAACTCAGTAATAACTCAGTAAAAACTCAGTAATAACTCAGTAAAAACTCAGTAAAAACTCAGTAAAAACTCAGTAAAAACTCAGTAAAAACTCAGTAGAAACTCATTAAGAACTCAGTAATAACTCAGTAAAAACTCAGTAAAAACTCAGTAAAAACACAGTAAAAACTCATTCCCTCTTGTTTGGATCTTATTATTTTTGGAGACTCCGGGACCGTGCGCTATGACGCACATGGGCGGAGTCTGCGGCCTCCTCCCCCCGCACCCACGGGTCCGGGGCCCAGGACTGAGGGTGCCGCCCGGGAGCGTCACGTGACCCACGTTCAGGACGACAGGCAGAGCGCGCGTGAGGGGGTCTGCTCGGGCCGTGGAAGGTGAGTGACCACAGTGACCGGTGCGTAAAGACGCGTCAGTGCGTCAGAGCGCGACATAAACTTAACTCAGCGCCCGCTCCAGACCCGGTTCAGACCCGGTTTAGACCCGGTTTAGTCCTAGTTTAGACTTTAAATCCCCTTTAATCTCGCGTCAGGCGTCATGTGTGGGTTTAACTGACGCCAGCGTGGGTTTGATCACGTTTTCGTCCGTGTTTCGACGCGCTTTGGTTCCTTTTTTCCTCCACTTTGTCTCCGCGCGCGACATTCCCCACTTGAAAACAAACTTCCACATTTGTTCAGAGCTCTTTCCCACCGCTTTAAACAAACCCCAGACTAAACCTGAGCCCAAACAGAGCTTTAACCCAGAGTTTTGGAGCTAAACCTGAGCTAAACTCCGCTGGGCGTTGGTTGTGTTTTTCCAGGAAGTGCGCAGCGTAAAGTCCAGCGTCTCCGCCTGTGCCTGTGTGTGTGTGTGTCTGTCTGTGTGTTTGTGTGTCTGTCTGTCTGTCTGTCCGTCTCTGTGGAGGAATTACAGGCCGCGTGTTGTCCTGAAGCAGATGTTTGTTGGCGCGCGCCCTCGCTGTAAAGTAATCTGTCAGAGCGCGTGTACTCAGCGCGGATCGATGCGTTTCCCATCAAAGACAAAAGCATTAACACCGCGCCTGGTTTAGAGACACGAGCTGTGGTCAGAGCGGTCAGAGGAACTGGGGAGGGAGGGGGGGGAGGGAGAGAGGGGGGGGGACACACAGATCTTACACATACTCTCAGTGAGATGTTCGACGAAAACACAAGAGACTTCAACATAAATGTGCAGCTGTTTGGAAGATGCATTCACGATATGGAGTTTGTTTCCGATGTTAAAACCTCTTAATTCCCGCCTGAACCGAGAGCAGTTTCTCCAGTTCAGCTTTACCCAAATCCTGTAGGCCAGTGTAACGCCTCATTTGAAAGCTAAGATCTACAAAACTTTTTCCTCACGTCGTCAGATTTTTTGGGGGGTTTTCAACTCATTTTTGTAACTTTTTTGTAAATTTTTTGTCATTTTTTGTCAACATTTTTGTCACATTTTTGACACTTTTTCATCATTTTTTTTTGTCAATTTTTCATCATTTTTTTCGTTGTTTTTTTTGTCCATTTTTTGTCAAATTTTATCACATTTTTTCCACTTTTACATCATTTTTATCTTTTTTTTGTCCATTTTTTCATAATTTTTTCGTCGATTTTTTTGTCACTTTTGTCAAATTTTTGTCAATTTTTTGTCAAATTTTTAGCACATTTTTATTACATTTTTGACACTTTTTCATCATTTTTTGTCAATGTTTTCTCACTTTTTTGTCACATTTCCATCATTGTTTTCGTCTCAGTTTTGTTGCTATTTTCACACCTTTTTCCCAGAAGCTTTTGGATTGGGGTAAAGCCAAACTGGAGAAAATGTGCTCGGTTCA
>NW_027639108.1:0-34857 GCF_951799975.1 Gobius niger
TTCAACTCAACGTTTTTGTCATTTTTTCGTCAATTTTTTAATCACATTTTTGTCATTTTTTCATTAATTTTTTAATCACATTTTTATCATTTTTTTTGTCACTTTTTGTCAATTTTTTGTTTTGTTTTTTTCATCAAATTTTTATCACAATTTGTTCATTTATTTGTACATTTTTTGTCATTTTCTCGTCATTTTTTTCACATTTTTGTCATTTTTTTGTCACTTTTTGTCATTTTTTTGTCATTTTTTCAATCAAATTTTTGTCATTATTTTGTCACATTTCTGTAATTTTTTGTCAATTATCTCATCACATTTTTGTCATTTTTTCATCATTTTTTATCAAATTTTTTTTCATTATTTTGTCAAATTTTTTATCACAATTTTGTCATTTTTTTGTACATTTTTTGTCATTTTCTCGCCATTTTTTTCACATTTATGTCATTTTTTAATCAAATTGTTGTCATTATTTTGTCAAATTTTTGTCACAATTTTGTCATTTTTTAGTCACTTTTTGTTATTTTTTCCTCATTTTTTCAATCAAATTTTTGTCATTATTTTGTCACATTTCTGTAATTTTTTGTCAAATTATCGTAATTTTTCCCCACATTTTTGTCAATTTTTTGTCAATTTTTTGTAAATTTTTTGTCAATTTTTTGTCCATTTTTTGTCAATTTTTTGTCAATTTCTTGCCAATTTCTTGTGACATTTTTGTGACATTTTTCCCACTTTTTCATCAATTTTCCGTCACTTTTTTGTCAATGTTTTCTCACTTTTTTGTCACATTTCCATCATTGTTTTCGTCTCACCCCCCAACACTGGCCTTCACCGGTCCTCTTTGGTGGCTTGGACGACCTCAAGGGGTCACTCCGGTACCAGCGCCTTCTCGTGACATTTTTCATTTTTTATCAATTTTTAGCGTTGGGGAACTTTCCCCACGCCATCTGAGGTGCAGCGCAAAGTTCAACATCTTTTTCCCAGAAGCTTTTTGATTGGGGTAAAGCCAAACTGGAGAAACTGCGCTCAGCTCAGGTGGGACTTCAGTGGTTAAACATCATCCCCTAAAAACCTAAAGAATATAAAAGTCGCCTGAAAGTAGGTCTGTAAACCAATCTCCTCTGGGATTTGTGTGAAAACCCTCCGGTCTGTTCCCTCCTCTCACCGAGCGCTGACCCATTTGTCGACTTGGACGTCCGCCAGAGAGAGAGAGCGAGAGAGCGAGGGGGGAAGTTCCGCCTCGTGAGAGAGAGCGAGGGGGGAGTTCCGCCTCGTGGCTCAGACTCAATTAAAGGTGCCTCCTCGTCTTAAGCGCTACAGCGGCGGCGTGTTCGGGCGGCGGCGGAAGAGGACGCTCCGCTGGCCCTCAAATTGAATGTTAACGAGACACGTATCTGATAATTAGTGTAAGGGCCGAGCGGGAGCGACGCCGCGGGGGGGGGGGGGGAGAGGAGGGCGAGGGCGAGCGATCACACGGAGGCGCCGGGAGAGTGAGGCGCTCTTAATGCCATAAACAACATCAGGGGCGGACTGGCCTTATGTCCTGTATTCTGGAAGAGCACAGAAGGGCCACTGGCTCTTGGGCCACCGGTCCGGCCTTTCCATTTTCTCCTCTTTCCACCAAGGCCGTGGGAACCCAGGGTGCTGAGGGCGCTGCAGCACTCCCTGGCAGATAGTTTGTGAACTGCAGACAATATTAACCCCTTAACTCCCGCCTGAACTGAGCACATTTTCTCCAGCTTTACCCCCCAGTCCAAAAGCTTCTGGGAAAAAGGTGTGAAAATAGCAACAAAACTGAGACGAAAACAAGGATGAAAATGTGAGAAAAGTGAGAAAACATTGACCAAAAAATGGACAAAAATTTGACAAAAAAGTGAGAAAAATTTGACGAAAAATTGCGAAAAAATTGACGAAAAAGTGACACAAAATTGACCAAAAAATGGACAAAAAATTGACAAAAAATTGACAAAAAAGTGAGAAAATTTGACGAAAAAGTGACAAAAAAGTGACAAAAAATGGACAAAAAATTGACAAAAAAGTGAGAAAAAATGACCAAAAAATGGACAAAAAATTGACAAAAAAGTGAGAAAAATTGACCAAAAAATGGACAAAAATTTGACAAAAAAGTGAGGAAAATTTGACGAAAAATTGCGAAAAAATTGACGAAAAAGTGACAAAAAATTGACAAAAAAGTGAGAAAAATTGACCAAAAAATTGACCAAAAATGGACAAAAAATTGACAAAAAAGTGAGAAAAATTTGACGAAAAATTGCGAAAAAATGGACGAAAAAGTGACGACTGCCCCACAAAAAAAGTGATGAAAAGAGTTGAGTTTTTGTTGCTTTTTTTGGTTGCTTTTTTCTTGCTATTTGGCGCCATTTTGCGTTTACATCCTCATTTTCTTCTCATCTTTCGTCTCCATTTTGACGTTTCTTTTCCCGAGAAGCTTTTAGATTTGGGTGAAGCCGAACTGGGGAAAATGTGATCGGTTCAGGCGGGAGTTAAGAGGTTAACCGAGCTTTATCTAAATCTAAAAGCTTAAAAGAAAAGAATCAAAATAGCGACGAAAATGAGGATGAAAACGGAACAAAAATGTGCCGGGAAAGAAACCAAAAAACCCACAAAAACATGACAAAAAAAGAGACGAAAACACAACAAAGCAATGGGAAAAAGCAATGAAAAAAAAGCCACAAAAACACAATACGAAAGTGACGAAAACACAACAAAAAAGTGAGAAAAAAGCAACAAAACTGTGGCGACAACGGGACAAAAAGTCTCAATCACTTTTCTAAGTCTTTTCAGTCCCAGTCCGTCCCTGAACAACATCACAGCTCATTCTGAGATTGGAAAACATCAAACCGAGGAGCACCCATGAGGCGCCCGAGGCAAGACGGGAAATTCTACTAATATTAATCTGTTCATTTCCGTTGAGATTCGTGGGTGTTTCTCTGGAGACTCCGTGGGATCTTCTGAACACACACCACAGCGTAAGGTTTGGAGCTGAGGAGGAGCCACTTGGAGATCTGGCAGCTCCACAATCAGTGCATTTAACCTCTGAGCTTTATCCAGCATTTTTTTGTTGGGTACTCAACTCATTTTTGTAAGTTTTTTGTCACATTTTTGTCATTTTTTTTAATCAATTTTTTGGATTTTTTTTGTCAAATTTTTATCTTTTTTTTGGTCAATTTTTTTATCACATTTTTTATCATTTTTTTGTCAATTTTTTGTAATTTTTTTGTCAAATTTTCCTCATTTTTATTTTTTATTTTTTGTCAATTTTTTGTCATTTTTGTCATTTTTTAATCAATTTTTTGTCTTATTTTTGTCTTATTTTTATCACATTTTTCCCACTTTTTCATAAATTTTCCGTCACTCTCTGGTGAGGCCTTTAAGTTGCGTTGCTTTGGAGCTCGGGCTCAGAGTGTAAACTCCTCTGGGTCAATTTTTTGTAATTTTTTCGTCATTTTTTTGTCAATTTTTTATACATTTTTTGTCATTTTTTTTGTCAATTTTTTATCAAATTTTCGTCATTTTTTTGTCATTTTTTAATGAAATTTTTGTCATTATTTTGTCACATTTCTGTCATTTTTTGTCATTTTTTGGTAATTTTTTTGTCATTTTTTCGTCAATTTCATGTCAATTTCTCTTTACATTTTTGTGACATTTTTCATCAATTTTCCGTCACTCTCTGGTGAGGCCTTTAAGTCGCGATGCTTTGGAGCTCGGGCCCAGAGTGTAAACTCCTCTGGGTCAATTTTTTGTAATTTTTTTGTAATTTTTTTGTCAATTTTTTTATCAATTTTTTGTCATTTTTTGTCAATTTTTTGTCATTTTTTGTCAATTTCTTGTTTTATTTTTGTCAATTTTTTATCACATTTTCATCATTTTTTAATCAAATTTTTGTCATTATTATGTCACATTTTTGTCATTTTTTCGTCAATTTCTTGTCAATTTCTCTTGACATTTTTGTGACATTTTTCCCACTTTTTCATCAATTTTCCGTCACTCTCTGGTGAGGCCTTTAAGTCGCTTTGGAGCTCGGGCCCAGAGTGTAACCCCCTCTGGGTCCCTGCGCCTCATGCCCAGAGTGTAACCCCCTCTGGGTCCCTGCACCGTCGCCCGGGCCCAGAGTGTAACCCCCTCTGGGTCCCTGCGCCTCATGCCCAGAGTGTAACCCCCTCTGGGTCCCTGCGCCTCGGGCCCAGAGTGTAACCCCCTCTGGGTCCCTGCGCCTCGGGCCCAGAGTGTAACCCCCTCTGGGTCCCTGCGCCTCATGCCCAGAGTGTAACCCCCTCTGGGTCCCTGCACCGTCGCCCGGGCCCAGAGTGTAACCCCCTCTGGGTCCCTGCGCCTCATGCCCAGAGTGTAACCCCCTCTGGGTCCCTGCGCCTCGGGCCCAGAGTGTAACCCCCTCTGGGTCCCTGCGCCTCATGCCCAGAGTGTAACCCCCTCTGGGTCCCTGCACCTCGGGCCCAGAGTGTAACCCCCTCTGGGTCCCTGCACCTCGGGCCCAGAGTGTAACCCCCCTCTGGGTCCCTGCACCTCAGGCCCAGAGTGTAACCCCCTCTGGGTCCCTGCACCTCGGGCCCAGAGTGTAACCCCCTCTGGGTCCCTGCACCTCGGGCCCAGAGTGTAACCCCCTCTGGGTCCCTGCACCTCGGGCCCAGAGTGTAACCCCCTCTGGGTCCCTGCACCGTCGCTCAGCCTCAGAGTGTAACCCCCTCCCGCCTCCCTGGCTCACCTTTGCTGAAGTAGCTCTTGCGCAGCGCCTCCAGGTGCTTGGGCCGGTCGTCCAGCGTGAAGTACGGCCGGTGCGAGAGCAGCATGTCGGGGGCTCGCAGCAGGGGCTTGACCTGCTCCGCCTTCAGGGCGATGGCCTGCTCCAGGAGGCCCAGGTTCCCCCGCGTCATGTCGAACATCTCCGACTCCTCCGTCATGGTGCTGCGCTGAGACAGGCTGTCCTCGTCGTCCCCGTCCTCGTTCTCAGACTTATCCGAGCGGACCTGGAACCACGAGACGGGTTTTCACAGGAGCCGAACAAATGAGCAAAAAAACACAATAGAAACACTCAAGTCGCTGCCACAGACTTACAAACAAATACATTTCAAAACTAAAGATTTTATGGAGGTAGTTTTACCTCTTACCTCCCGCCTGAACCGAGAGGATCTTTTTCCTCACATCATCAGATTTTTTTTCCAGAATTTTTTTTTGGGTATTACACTCATTTTTGTAACTTTTTTGTCATTTTTTGTCTTTTTTTCCCCAAATTTTTGTCATTATTTTGTCACATTTTTATCACATTTTTGTCACATTTTTGTAAATTTTTTGTAATTTTTTTCTTCAATTTTTTGTCATATTTTTATCATTTTTTCGTCAATTTTTTATCACATTTTTGTAAATTTTTTCGTCTTAAAAAAAAAAAAGTCATTATTTTGTCACATTTTTGTCATTTTTTGTCATATTTTTGTCAAATTTTTATCACATTTTTGTCACATTTTTGTCAATTTTTTGCAATTTTTTGTCACATTTTTGTCATGTTTTCGTCATTTTTTTAAATCAAATTTTTGTCATTATTTTGTCAGATTTTTATCATTTCTTGTCATATTTTTGTCAAATTTTTTATCAAATTTTTTATCAATTTTTTGTAATTTTTTCGTCATTTTTTCACATTTTTGTCACATTTCAAAACAAAATATTTCATGGAGGTAGATGAAACTTGCCTCCAGATAAAGGACTTTTATCAGAGTACCACAGTTACTCCACTAACCAAGGCAAGTTTCATCTACCTCTATAAAATGACAAAAAAATGACAAAAAAATGACAAAAAAATGACAAAAAAATGACAAAAAAATGACAAAAAAAATGACAAAAAAAGACAAAAAATTACCAAAAATTACAAAAAAATTAACAAAAAAAATACAAAAAATTACAAAAAAATTAACAAAAAAATACAAAAAATTACTAAAAAAAAGTGTAATCTGCGCAGCTATTACGAGTCATTCTCCGCAGCTATTACGAGGATCTCAGTCAGGCTCAACGACACAACATCAGCACAGAATCACAACACAACAGGACTAACCCGGAAACACTTTTCCCTGGAAGGAAACACCGATATGCGGCACTCGTGGGCAGGAGTTATTTACCTTTTACAAGGTTTAACCTGAAGCTAAAGCTAGCTAGCTCAACCAGCTCACCTGTTTATGGAAACAGCTGCGGTGGAGTCGCTCACACCTGGGCCCCCCCAACTCAAACTTTTATGTTTGACTTTACTAATCCAGACAAATATGCTTCAATGCAGGATCATTTTATGTACGCCTGAAAATGATGAATAGCCTTAACCGTTTCCAATAGAAATGTAAAGCTCATATGTTATTAACAGTAGCTAACCTAGCTGCTCACTCTCCTCTACAAACATTTAGCAAACACTAAATCCATCTCATACGTTCCTGTCAGTCACTAATTACGCCTTTATCTGACTCAGCTGTGTCAGGCGTTGCTACGGCGACGCCACAGCGGAATGACATCCCAGTGATTTAACTACCGGACTACGTGTGCGGTTATACCAAAATAATGCACCGGCCAATCAGAATCCAGCACTTAACGGACGACTCTCTCTCTGTAAACAACTTCCTCTGAGTGAAACAAGTCAAAGCAGCGCAGCACGTTTCACACAGAGCAGGAATAACAGCGGACCCAGGACTGATCCCTGAGGAACTCCTCTACTCACGGTCCCCTGAAAGCTACTCATTTCAAGGCCCGTACCTCGATGACGTCAATTTTTTGTAATTTTTTCGTCAATTTTTTCGTCAATTTTTTTTTAATTTTTGTCATTTTTGTCATATTTTTGTCAAATTTTTATCACATTTTGTCATTTTTTTTTTTTTTTCGTCAATTTTTTGTCACATTTTTGTCACATTTTTGTAATTTTTTTGGTAATTTTTTCGTCATTTTTTTTATCAATTTTTTTTCATTATTTAGTCACATTTTTGTCATTTTTTGTTAATTGTTTGTAATTTTTTCGTCAATTTTTTATCACATTTTTTATCAAATTTTTGTCATTTTTTGTCGTTTTTTCGTCATTTTTTTCACATTTCAAAACAAAATATTTCATGGAGGTAGATGAAACTTGCCTCCAGATAAAGGACTTTTATCCGAGTGCCACAGATTTATTTTTACTGCTGCTACTCATTTCAAGGCCCGTACCTCGATGACGTCAATTTTTTGTAATTTTTTCGTCAATTTTTTCGTCAATTTTTTTTTAATTTTTGTCATATTTTTGTCAAATTTTTATCACATTTTGTCATTTTTCTATCATTTTTTTTTTTTTTCGTCAATTTTTTGTCACATTTTTGTCACATTTTTGTAATTTTTTTTGTAATTTTTTCGTCATTTTTTTTATCAATTTTTTTTCATTATTTAGTCACATTTTTGTCATTTTTTGTTAATTGTATGTAATTTTTTCGTCAATTTTTTATCACATTTTTTATCAAATTTTTGTCATTTTTTTTGCCATTTTTTTGTCGTTTTTTCGTCATTTTTTTTCCACATTTTTGTCATTTTTTGTCACATTTCAAAACAAAATATTTCATGGAGGTAGATGAAACTTGCCTCCAGATAAAGGACTTTTATCCGAGTGCCACAGATTTATTTTTTACTGCTGCTACTCATTTCAAGGCCCGTACCTCGATGACGTCCAGGGAGGCGCTGGACGGCGACTTGTGGACCTCGGCGCTGTAGTAGACTTCGTCCAGGGGGCTGTTGGCGCCCCGCGAGCCGTAGCCCCGCGGCGGGCTCCGGGAGTTGTAGTTCTCCGAGGTGCTGGAGTTGTAGTCCCGGGGGGTCGCGCTCGGGCTGGGGCGCTCGTCGTAGTCCGGGTGTGGGGGACTGTGGGAGTTGTAGTCCCGGGGGATCGGGGTCGGGCTGGGGCGCTCGTTGTAGTCCGGGTGTGGGGGACTGTGGGAGTTGTAGTCCTTGGGGGTCGGGCTGGTGTAGTCCGGGTGTGAGGGGCTCTGGGGGTTGTGGTCCTGGGGGGTCGGGCTGGTGTCCTCGTGGTGTTCCGGGTGTGGGGGGCTGGGGGTTCCCTGAGCTAACGCTGCTGCGGTGCTGGTGATGGTGCGAACGGCGAATGGCACATCAGAAATAGGCAAGACGTGGTTCACTGCTTCCACACTGTCCTCCTCCTCCTCCTCCTCCTCCTCCTCTTCCTCCTCCTCCTCTTCCTCCTCTTCCTCCGGTATTTGGATCGGCTCCTCTGTTTCCATCTCTGTCGACTCTTGGGTCTACGGGGGGACAGATTACACACATTACAATGAGATTCCACAATTGTTTATTCCACTTCGCTCTTCAAAATGGCGGCCTTAACTATAAGCGACGTCTAGGGCTGGATGCAATTGAACGATACCAATATGGGGAAAAAGTTAAGAGTTTTCATTTTTTTCCTCAATTTTTCCTCTTAGTTTTGGCCCAATTTTTTCACATTCTCCTTATTATTTTCCCCTCATTTTTGCTCATTTTTATTACTAACATTTTCCCTACATTCCCTTAATTTTTCCCTCAAAATGTTTCCTTATTTTTGCCTCCATTTTTCCATTTTTTCCCTCCATTTTTCTAAAGTTTTGGCCCAAATTTTTCACATTCTCCTTATTTTTTCCCCCTCGTTTTTGCTCATTTTTATTACCAACATTTTCCCTATTTTCCCCCAAATTTTTCCTTATTTTTGCCTCATTTTTTCGTCAATTTTTCTCAAAGTTTTGGCCCAATTTTGTCACATTCTCCTTATTTTTTCCCCCTCGTTTTTGCTCATTTTTATTACCAACATTTTCCTTATATTTTCCCCCAAATTTTTCCTTATTTTTGCCTCATTTTTTCCCTCAATTTTTCTCAAAGTTTTGGCCCAATTTTTTCCACATTCTCCTTATTTTTTCCCCTCGTTTTTGCTCATTTTTACTACTAACACTTTCCCTATTTTCCCCCAAAATGTTTCCTTATTTTTACCTCAATTTTTCCAATTTTTTCCCTTGATCATTTTTACTTTTATGACTGTCCAGAAAACAGAAAATATAATCATAGTGTTTTGATTAACCTCTTAACTCCCGCCTGAACTGAGAGCATTTTCTCCAGTTCAGCTTTACCCAAATCCTGTAGGCCAGTGTAACGCCTCATTTGAAAGCTAAGACCTACAAAACTCATCTAAATGGATCTTTTTCCTCACATCATCAGATTTTTTTCCATCTTTTTTTGGGAGGGTTTTCAACTCATTTTTGTCCTTTTTTTTTTGTCTTTTTTTGTCACATTTTTTGTCACATTTTTTGTCATTTTTTTTTGTCACATTTTTTGTCACATTTTTTGTCATTTTTTGGTCTTTTTTTGGTCATTTTTTTGTCTTTTTTTGGTCATTTTTTGTCATTTTTTGTCACATTTTTTGTCACATTTTTTGTCTTTTTTTTGTCTTTTTGTCACATTTTTTGTCACATTTTTTGTCTTTTTTTGTCTTTTTTTGTCATTTTTTTGTCACTTTTTTGTCAATGTTTTCTCACTTTTTTCTCACATTTCCATCATTGTTTTCATCTCAGTTTTGTTGCTATTTTCTCACCTTTCTCCCAGAAGCTTTTGGATTGGGTAAAGCCAAACTGGAGAAAATGTGCTCGGTTCAGGCGGGAGTTAAGCGGTTAACAAATAAATAAAATAAAGATAGACTTTTTTTTTAAAGGCAACAAATAATC
This sequence comes from Gobius niger, assembly GCF_951799975.1. Classification (NCBI taxonomy): domain Eukaryota; kingdom Metazoa; phylum Chordata; class Actinopteri; order Gobiiformes; family Gobiidae; genus Gobius; species Gobius niger. The sequence goes on from NW_027639108.1 coordinate 9,717, forward strand.
GTTCGAACAATCGTGATTTCAATCATGACAAATCTCTCTGTTCATTTGTATATTTGTAATCCTGTGTTTGAATTCCTCCGTGTTCGCACCCGCTCAGGCTCCGCCGTCTCCTCCTCTTCCTCGCTCATTTCCTGCTTCTCTTCCTGGTTTTCTTCTTCTTCTTCTCCCGCCGCCTCCGTGACGTCCTCCTCCGCCTCCGGTCGCTCCTGGAGGACCTCGGGCGTCTCCTTCACGGCGCTCTCGCTCTCGCCCTCGTTCTCGCCGCTCTCGTTCTCGCCGCTCTTCTCGCTCTCGGCCTCCGGGGTTTGGCCGAGGTGGAGCAGAGAGTTGGCGACTTCCTCTGACGGAGACGGGCACCGCTCCTGCTCCTCCTCCCGCTCCTCCTGCTCCTCCTCCTGCTCCTCCTCCTGCTCCTCCTCCTCAGGGGCTGCAGGGGGCGCCGCGCTGGCTTCACACACTGCCATCGAACACTCCTCTGGGGAAAAAACAAGAAATACACTTTGAATGTGTTCAGCTCCGGTTCAGCTTTACCCAAATCCTGTAGGCCAGTGTAACGTCTCATTTGAAAGCTAAGACCTACAAAACTGAATTGATCTTTTTCCTCACATCATCAGATTTTTTTTCATCACTTTTTTTGTTGGGCAGTCGTCTTGTTTTTGTCAAATTTTTGGGACTTTTTTGTTACTTTTTTGTCAAATTATTCACATTTTTTTGTCAAATTCTTATCACTTTTTTGTCCATTTTTTCTCAATTTTTCGTAATTTTTTTCTCAATTTTTCGTCAAATTTTTCTCACTTTTTTGTCGATTTTTTCTCCATTTTTCGTCAAATTCTTGTCCATTTTTGTAATTTTTTTGTAATTTTTTTGTAATTTTTTTGTCAATTTTTTCTCAATTTTTTGTCAAATTTGTGTCACTTTTTCTTCCATTTTTTCACAATTTTTTGTCAATTTTTTTCTCAATTTTTTGTCAAATTCTTGTCTATTCTTGTCATTTTTTTGTCCATTTTATGTCACTTTTTGTCACTTTTTCATCACTTTTTTCACATTTTCATCCTTGTTTTCGTCTCAGTTTTGTTGCTATTTCCACACCTTTTTCCCAGAAGCTTTTAGATTGGGGTAAAGCTGAAGGTGGGAGTTAAGGGGTTAAAAACATGAAGCTGCACAAACTTATTCACCACTAATTCAGAAAGTTAAACTGTGCAAATTCCCAAACGACAAAGAGTTTTTTCCTGTTTTGATCTTTTCTTTCTTGTTATTAAGAAAATGAAACTAAAACTCCAGATTAAGCCTCATCCTGGAGTGACAACAGTAACATTACCTGAACACAGTCACTCATAAAGACTCATGAGTGAAGGAGGAGGAGCTTCACTCAGGATGACTCAGGTTTACTGTAAATAACGTCACTGTAAAAGCTGTCACTGATGACGTCATGCTGTGTTTGTGTCAATTTCTTCAGCGTTTCTCTCAGCAAAGCGCACTCTCCTTATGAATTGGAAGGTGCGGAAACAAAATAGTTTTCAGCTTGATAAATGGCTGGGAGAATAACCTGGATCTTCTCTCCATGGAACAAGCAGCTCTAGCGCTCGAAGACTTGAGCGAAGAGCACCTGAACATATTTAACTTAGTATGGTCTGCACTAAAACAAACAAATATATTTATTACACGGCTCTTCACAACTTAAGTAGAAGCTCCGTTGATTTGAATGGGATTTCCAGACGTTCTCCCGGTCATTATTTTCTGATAAAGGACGTCTGAAAAAAATAACGACGCTGCCAATGGCACCGGAGTTGGTGTTTTCATATCACTCCGCACGTACGTAGCAGCGACACTATCTGTCCCGTCACTGAGAGAGAAGTCGGGGAATCGTGAGTCTGACTTTCAACTTACCCAGAGATTCACCACCTCCTCCAACTGCACCTTCAGCTAAGTAGCTAGGCTAGCTGCTAGCCTTGCTGCTTCTAGCCTAGCAAAACGTTGCCGAGCAACGCGCAAACTTTTGAGAACTATTTGTCGCAGAAGTCATTAAATAAACCTTTCGACCTTCATAAAAGTGTACGAAGTTTATGTTGTGTGTGTTCAGTTGCAAATGGCCGAATAATAAGCGGGATAATGTAAAGAACGCTGGTCATTATCGGGAAAATAAGCACCTTCAGGGCGAACCGGACGCGAAGTGGAGGGGTCTTGTTTCGCCCTGAAGGTGCTTATTTTCCCGATAATGACCAGCGTTCTTTACATTATCCCTTACAGAATTCATGGCCTTTATGCAAAAGGTGAAAATGTGTGAGTTAAGTCTGAGTTAAGCAAATTATGAATGTCTGCATGATGATTTGTCCGTCTTGTCTTGTGCTGGCTACCAAGCTCTTCCACGTTTTCCCTATTTAAATATGGTTACGTGAAGTGTTCCACTACAAAGTATAATTACACACAATTAAACAATGTGGATTTTCTAAGCGGATAAAAGGGGGAACTATATTGTAAGGCGTAATAATACCAGGAGTAGTTTGAAATCCGCACAGTAAAGTGAAGATTACTGCGCGGATTTCAAACTACTCCTGGTATTATTATGTCATAGTTGCGCTCATGGCCTCTAGGGGAAGAGTTACTTAGTTCCGCTTCAAATACTTTCGATTCTTTCACTAAAGTAATAAGTAGACTTCCACTTTGTCTTTTGTTGCGTAATATTTGATTTCACAGTTTCGTGTTCTCCGTGCTCACCTTCCTCTTTCTGCTCCTCCGTGGGCGGCGTCTCCTCGTCTTTCCCGTTCGTCTGCCCGTTCTCTTTGACGTCCGGCGTCTCCTCAGCCTCCCCCGTCTCCCCCGACTCCCCCGTCTCCCCCGACTCCCCCGACTCCCCCGACTCCTCCTTCTCCGCCTCGGCCTCGCTGCTGCCGTCGCTGTCGGCGCTGAAGCCCTCGTCCAGGGCCATCTTCAGGGGGTGGGACTTCCTCTTGGAGGCGGGAGGCTCCGCTTCCGCTTCCTGCTCGGCCTCGGCCTCCTCCAGGCGCCGCTTCCTCGCGATGGGACATCCCAGAACGCTGCCGGGCGAGAAAACCATGACTTTAACGGTTTGAAGAAGAAGAAGAAGAACGTGGAGCGTCCCTTTAACCCAGGGGTCGCGTATAATACAGAACGTTATTATTCTTTTTTTAATTCCTAACTCCGCTCAGGAACGGGCGAGAGCAGGGGGGCCCAAAGTGGGGCCCGCGGGCGCCAGAGAGTGGCCTGTAAGTGTGGATGCAGTACACGTTTTGGCCACCAAGGTGAAATTGGGGGCGCTGTTTCACTGCTTTCACACAGTTAAGGAAACACTTTTGTGGGGTTTTACGACTTTTATTGCAAAGGTTGTTGCGTTTATTGACCTCTTAACTCCCGCCGGAACCGAGAGGATCTTTTTCCTCACGTCGTCAGATTTTTCACATTTTTGTCAAACTTTTTGTCAAATTTTTGTCACATTTTTGTCACATTTTTGTTATTTTTTTGCCACATTTTTATCAATTTTTTGTCAAATTTTTATCACATTTTTGTCATTTTTTTATCACATTTTTGTCATTTTTTTTGTCATTTTTTTCATCAATTTTTTGTCATTTTTTGTCAAATTTTTATCACATTTTTGTCATTTTTTTGGTCATTTTTTTGTCATTTTTTGTCATTTTTTTCATCAATTTTTTGTCATTTTTTGTCATTTTTTTGTCACATTTTTGTCATTTTTTTGTCATTTTTTTATCACATTTTTGTCATTTTTGTCATTTTTTGTCACATTTTTGTCATTTTTGTGTCAAATTTCTGACATTTTTTCATCAATTTTTTTGTCATTTTTTTGTAATTTTTTGTCACATTTTTATCACATTTTTGTCATTTTTTTGTCATTTTTTGTCACATTTCTGTCATTTTTTCGTCCATTTTTTATCACATTTTTGTCATTTTTTTGTCATTTTTTTGTTGAATTTTCGTCATTTTTTCAACAATTTCATGTGACATTTTTGTGAAATTTTTTTTTTCATTTTTTTGTCACATTTTTATCACATTTTTGTCATTTTTTAGTCAAATATTCATCATTTTTTCAACAATTTTTTGTCAATTTCTTGTGACATTTTTGTGACATTTTTGCCACTTTTTCATCAATGTTTTCGTCTCAGTTTTGTTGGATTGGGGTAAAGCCAAACTGGAGAAAATGTGCTTGGTTCAGGTGGGAGTTACGGGGTTAATACATTTTTTTTTTGCAACATTTATTTTTTTTGTCACTTCATTTTTTACAGAAACACTAAAGTAAAATCCACAAACGTTCCCTGATCGTCTGAAAGTTTAAATCCTGATTCGAGCGTTTTGTGCCTCGTCTAAAACCTTCATAAAAGGCGCCGGAGCGGAAACGCGGCGGGTCATTTAACCGGGAATATGAGCAAACGCGAGTGGCCAGAGGGGGCGCCGTGTGACCCGCCCCCTCTCGCCGCCGCAGCCAATCACGGGGCGGCGCCGCGGCCGATCGAGCGGAACCTTTAATGAACGAGTGGCGCGAAAAGACGCGGCGGAGGGTGAAATCTAATAATCTCGCCCGACGCTCACCTGGGAGGGAGGGGGAGGAGGGAGGGAGGGAGAGGAGAAGAAGAGAGAAGGGGGTGATAGAGGAGGGAGTGGGGGATTGGAGAGGAGGGGAAGAAATAGGGAAAGAGAGGGAAGAGAAGGGAAAAGGTAACAGGGAGGGGAGAGAGGATGAGAGAGAGGAGAAAAGGGAAAGAGGGAGGAGAGAAAAGGAGCAGAGAGGAGGGGAGAAGAGGAGAGAGGGGTAGAGGGTGGAGAAAGAAGGGAGAGGGAGATTGGAGGAGAGGGAAGAAATAGGGGAGGGGAGGAGGGAGAGAGGAGATGGGGAAGAGAAGGGAGAGAGGAGAGGAAGAGAGGGGAGAGAAAAGAGATGATGGAGAAGCGGGGAGAGAGGAGACAAGGGGAAGGAGGCAGAGGGGGAAGGAAGAGAGGGAAGAGAAGAGGAAAGGGAACGGGGAGGAGAGAGGGAAGAGAGAAAAGGAGCAGAGTGGAGGGGAGAAGAGGAGAGAGGGGTAGAGGGTGGAGAAGAGGAGAGGAAAAGAAGGGGAGAGGAAAGAGGAGATGGAGAGGGGGGAGAGAGGAGACGGGGAAAGGAGGCAGAGGGGTAAGAAAGAGAGGGAACAGGAGATAGATACAGAAAGTGGAAGGAGGGAAGGGGAAAGGGAACAGGGAGGGGAGAGAGGATGAGGGAGAGGAGAAAAGGGAAAGAGAGAGGAGAGAGGGAAGAGAGAAAAGGAGCAGAGGAGGGAGAAGAGGAGAGAGGGGTAGAGGGTGGAGAAAGGAGAAAGAGAGGGGAAGAAATAGGGGAGAGGGGAAATAGGGGAGAGAGGGGAGGGGGAGAAGAGGAGAGGAAAAGAAGGGGAGAGGGGGGAGAGAGAAGGTGAAGAGAAGACAAAGAGAGAAGGGGATGATAAAGGAGGGAGAGGGGGATTGGAGGAGAGGGGAAGAAAGAGGGGAGAAGAGGGGAGAAGAGGGAAGAGGGAAAGGAAGAGAGGGAACAGGAGATAGATACAGAAAGTGGATGGAGGGAAAGGGAAAGAGGGAGGAGAGAAAAGGTGCAGAGAGGAGGGAGAAGAGGATAGAGGGGTAGAGGGTGGAGAAAGAAGGGAGAGGGGGAGAGAGAAGAGAAGGGGAGAGAAAAGAGATGATGGAGAAGCGGGGAGAGAGGAGACAAGGGGAAGGAGGCAGAGGGGGAAGGAAGAGAGGGGAGAGAGGAGAAAAGGGAAAGAGGGAGGAGAGAGGGAAGAGAGAAAAGGAGCAGAGAGGAGGGGAGAAGAGGAGAGAGGGGTAGAGGGTGGAGAAAGAAGGGAGAGGGGGACTGGAGGAGAGGGGAAATAGGGGAAAGGAGGCAGAGGGAGAGAGGGAAGAGAAGGGGAGAGAGGAGAAGAGGGGAAAAGGGATCAGAGAGGAGGGGAGAAGAGGAGAGAAAGAAGAGGAGATGGGAAGAAATAGGGGAGAGAAGGGGAGAAGAGAAGATGAGAGGGAAATAGGGAAAGGGAAGAGGATATGTGAGGGAAAGAGAGAGGTGGAATTGGAGAAGGGGGAGAGAGAGAAGAGGAAGAGCGGAGAGAGAGGAGACAAGGGAAAGGAGGCAGAGGGGGAGAAAGAGAGGAAAGAAAAGAGGAAAGGGAACGGGGGAGAAGAGGAGAGAAAGAAGAGGAGAGGGGAAGAAATAGAGGAGAGAAGAGAGGATGAGAGGGAAATAGGGAAGGTATTAGGGAGAGGTGGAGAGGGAAAGAGAGGTGGAATTGGAGGAGAGGGGAGAGGCAAAGGGAGAGGGGAAGAGAAAAGGGGAAGACAGGGGAGCGAGTGCATCTTCCTGAGGCGCTGGGGGGGCGGAGGAGCCGCCTGTAAACAGATACGGCTCATATCCGAGCTGTAATAAAGAGCCGCTCCAGCTCAGCGAGCAGCTCCGGGGCCACGACCCCCCGGGAACCAGGGATCAGACACTGAGAGTGAAGGGAGGGGGGGGGCGGGGTCAGGGAGGGGGGGGCGGGGTCAGGGAGGGGGGGGGGCGGGGTCAGGGAGGGGGGGGCGGGTTCAGGGGCGGGGCCGTACCTTCGGTGCCGGGCGTATCTCCCGCTGCTGTGGCCCGTGCCGTTGCATCCCGGGGTGGGGCAGCTGGGCGGACCAGGGGGGGGGGGGCAGACAGAGAGTTAGGACAATGGTGTTTTTAGTTACAGTAACATGAAGAAGCCACGACACGAGGGTTAAGTGAGGTTAGAAAGAGTTTGGTTTAACCCCTTAACTCCCGCCGGAACCGAGAGCTTTTTCTACAGTTTGTGCTTTACCCCAATCCAAAAGCGAGAAAAAAGTGAGAGAATAGTGACAAAACTGAGACGGAAACAATGATGGAAATGTGAGAAAAAAGTGAGGAAAAAATGATGAAAAAGTGGCAAAAATGTGACAAAAATGTGACAAAAAATAACAAAAATATGTCAAAAATTTGATTAATAATGTGACAAAAAATGACAAAAAAGTGACGGAAAATTGATGAAAAAAGTGAAGAAAAAATGACAAAAAAATGACAAAAAATGTGACAAAAAATGACAAAAAAGTGACAAAATGTGACAAAAAATGACAAAAAATTAATTAAAAATGTGACAAAAAATGACAAAAAATTGATGAAAAAATGACAAAAATTTGATCAAAAATGTGACAAAAAATGACAAAAAAGTGACGAAAAATTGATGAAAAAATAACAAAAAAATTATAAAAAAATTACAAAAATATGACAAAAATATGACAAAAATTTGATTAAAAATGTGACAAAAATGACAAAAAAGTGACGAAAAATTTATGAAAAAATAACAAAAAATGACAAAAAAATGACAAAAATTTGATTAAAAATGTGACAAAAAATGACAAAAAAGTGACGAAAAATTGATGAAAAAATAACAAAAAAATTATAAAAAAATTACAAAAATATGACAAAAATATGACAAAAATTTGATTAAAAATGTGACAAAAATGACAAAAAAGTGATGAAAAATGGATGAAAAAATGACAAAATGTGACAAAAAATGACAAAAATTTGATTAAAAATGTGACAAAAAATGACAAAAAAGTGACGAAAAATTTATGAAAAAATAACAAAAAATGACAAAAAAATGACAAAAATTTGATTAAAAATGTGACAAAAAATGAGAAAACATTGACAAAAAAGTGATGAAAAATTTATGAAAAAGTGGCAAAATTGTCACAAGAAATTGACGAAAAAAATTACAAAAAAATTACAAAAATGAGTTGAATACCCAACAAAAAAATGATAAAAAAAACTCTGCTGACGTGAGGACAAAGATCCTCTCGGTTCAGGCGGGAGTTAAGAGGTTAAAGGAACATCCCTGCAGTGAAGATCAAGAGCGCTGCAAAAAGTCATCTTTAAATAAATGAAACGTTCTGTGATTTCGCCCAAACATAAATCAATCCAGTTTTGAGTCATTTATTTTATCTTTTTTAGGTGTAAATATTTACTCATTCCAAGATTACTTTTTGCAGTGAATCTCTACACTGCAAAATGTCACATCCAGGTGAGTTAAAATGACTAGAATTCAGAGTAATTTCCCCATAATGTAAGTAGTGTTGAAGATTCAAAGCTGCCATGTGCCTTTAAATGTGACCCTCCCGGGCCTCCGTAGATGGAGGCAGGTGGCGTGGAGCCAAAGGAACATAATAACATCAGCCTGGGTCGATATCCTGTTACTGACGAGATACGGATCGGACCAAACCGGCTGCAATTTCCCCTCAGCTCAGGCCAAAACATCCCCCCAAACACTCCCCCCAAAACACTCCCCCCAAACACTCCCCCATAACAGCCTCCCCCATAGCACTCCCCCATAACAACATCCCCAAAAATCTACGGTGGCCTGGAAGTGCCCAACATTTTTACAAGTTCTGAAACAAATGCATGTTTTTTTAGGGTCGGTACTTTTGGGGGCGGGACTTCCTGGCCATAAACTCTCCACCACTTCCCCACACCGACCTAAAACATGCTCACTAGGCTCGTCAGTATGTAGAGAGGACGACAGCGAGGCTCGCGGGCGCCTCGTCTGAAACGCTAATGCTGCGTTTTTTAATGAGTGAAATTAAAATAGAAATTAAAAAGTGAGAAAAGATTGATGAAAAAGTGACAAAAAATGACAAAATTTAATAAACTTTGACGAAAAATTGACAAAAAAGTGAGAAAAATTTGACGAAAAATTTACTAAATTTTGACAAAAAAGTGAGAAAAAATGGATGAAAATTTGACTAAAAAGTGACTAAAAATGGACAAAATATGACATAAATGGACACAAATTTGACGAAAATGGACAAAAAATTGACAAAAAATTGACAAAATAGTGAGAAAAAATTGACGAAAATTTGACGAAAAATGTACAAAAAATGTAAAAAAAAATTGAGAAAAAATGGATGAAAATTTGACGAAAAAGTGACAAAAAATGTACAAAAAATGACATAAAATGACAAAAAATTTACAAATTTTTGACAAAAAAGTGAGAAAAAATTGACAAAAAATTGAGAAAAAATTGACACAAAATTGAGAAAAAATGGATGAAAATTTGACTAAAAAGTGACAAAAAATGTACAAAAAATGACATAAATTGACAAAAATTTGATGAAAAATTTGACGAAAAATTTGATGAAAAATTGACAAAAAATGGACGAAATTTTAACAAAAAAGTGAAAAAAAATTGACGAAAAACTGAGAAAAAATGGATGAAAATTGGACGAAAAAGTGACAAAAAATGTACAAAAAATGACATAAAATGACAAAAATTTAACGAAAAATTTAGAAAAAATGGACGAAAAAGTGACAAAAAATTTACACAATTTTAACAAAAAAGTGAAAAAAAATTGATGAAAAACGGAGAAAAAATTGACAAAAAATGTACAAAAAATTACATAAATGGACAAAAAATTTGACGAAAAAGTGAGAAAAATGGACAAAAAACCCCCCAAAAATTTGACGAAAAAGTGATAAAAAGTCACGAAAATTTGACACTCCCCATAACAACATCCCCCAAAACACTCCCCCATAACAACCACAAACTCTCCACCACTTCCCCACACCGACCTAAAACATGCTCACTAGCCTCGTCAGCGCGTGGAGAGGACGACAGCGAGGCTCGCGGGCGCCTCGTCTGAAACGCTAATGCTGCGTTTTTTAATAAGTGAAATGAATACGAGGATAATTGGAGGAATAAAGGCCAGTGGCTGCGGGAGCTTAATGAGAAGTGAAATGAACCGGCCTCAGGGTCAGGGCGAACTCAGGCGGAGCCGAGGAGACGGCGCGCGGGGGAAATATCAGGGAAAATACTTTGTTTTAAATCAGGAATATGCAAACAGGAGCTGGAAGTCGTTTTAATTGACGTGGCTTTGACGCTCAGATGATGATTCTCCCGAACAGACAAGAGGGAACATTGTTTTTACAGTGTTTTTCCACCAATTTGCTCCCATTATGTTCTCCCATTTTTTTTTTCCATCCCCCTTTTTTTTATTTTCCCCAATTATTTCAATGTTTTTCCTTTTTGTTTTATTTTTACAATTTCTTCCACTTTATCCCAATTTTTTCCACTTTTTTTTAAAACATTTTTTCACCCCAATAAATTTTTTTAAAATACAATTTTCCCATTTTTTTCCCCCATTCTTTATCATTTCCCCCAATGTTCTTCCCCATTGTCCCCCCTTTTTTCCCCGTGTCATTCCCTTCCCATTTCCCTTGTTCCCAATTTGCTCTTTCACCTCCCCCTCTCATTTCTATCTTTTTAAATACAATTTTCCTCATTTTTTTTCAAATCACTTTTTTCCACATCCTTTTTTTTTTTTTTACAATTTGATCCACTTTTTTCCCATTTAGTTCCCAATTAAAAAAAAAAAAAAGGTTTTGTTTTCCCATTTTTCCCACTTTTCACCCATTTTTTTCCTTTAAATTTCCCCCCGATTTCTCTCTATTTTTCACTTTTTTTTACATTCCCCTTCTATTTTTTTGCTCCATTTCTACATTTTTTAAATACAATTTTCCCAATTTTCCCCCCATTCTTTATCATTTCCCCCAATGTTCTTCCCCATTGTCCCCCCCTTTTCCCCCCCTTGTCATTTCCTTTCTTTCCTTTTTGTTTTAACAATTTTTTCCTAAAAAAAATATTTTCCTTTTCCCAATTTGCTCTTCAACATCCCCCTCTCATCTCTATCTTTTTAAATACAATTTTCCACTTTTTTAAATCACCTTTTTCCACATACCTTTTTTTTTTTTCCAAATGTATCCACTTTTCCCCATTTTGTTCCCAATTTTTTTACATTTTTGTTTTGTTTTCCAATTTTTCACCCAATTTTTTCCTTTCAATTTTTCCCCAGTTTCTCTCAATTTTTTCCATTTTTTTTAATCACTTTTTTCCACATTTTTTTTTTTACAATTTTATCCACTTTTCCCAATTTTTTCCCCAATTTTTTGTTTTTTTATTTTGTTTTCCCATTTTTCCCCAATTTCTCTCAATTTTTTCACTTTTTTTTATCACTTTTTTCCATATTCTTTTTTTTTTTACAAATTGATCCACTTCTCCCCATTTTGTTCCCAATTTTTTTACATTTTTTGTTTTGTTTTGTTTTCCCATTTTCCCCACTTTTCACACTTTTTTTTCTTTTACATTTTTCCCCAGTTTCTCTCAATGTTTTCATTTTTCTTAATCACTTTTTTCCACATTTTTTTTTTACAATTTCATCCACTTTTCCCCATTTTGTTCCCAATTTTTTTCCAAATTATTATTATTTTTTCCACATTTTTCTCCACTTTTTGCCCATTTTTTCCCCTTTCAATTACCCCCAATTTCTCTCTCTTTTTTTTTTTTTTACATTCCCCTTCTATCTTTTCTGAGTGTATTTTTTTCCATTTTCTCCCCTTTCCTTGACATTGTTGTTAAACCTGATATTTCACATTTGCACATCTCCCATCATCTTGCAGCCGATTTGTTCCCGCCTCCTCTACACTGACCAATGAGCAGCGGGTTCTGAGCATAAACAGCCACGCCCCTTTTTTGGGCTTCTCATACATGAAAGAAACTTATGAATAGACCGGGGCGCTTTCCCTTACCTCGGCTCCTGTCCCGCCAGTTCAATGGGCGCTGTGAGAGAGAGGGAGGGAGGGGGGGAGAGAGGGGAGAGAGGGGGGAGAGGGGGGTGAAAGGGGGAGGAAGAGGAGAACAAAGGTGAGTGATGCTTTTAAAAAAACTGCGCAGCTGAAAGAAAACACAGATCAATAAATGGCAGAGGATCCCGGGAGACGGCGAGGGGAGAGAGCGGCCGCTACTACACGCTACACGCTACACGCTACACGCTAGCGGCGAGTAAACACGGCGAAAAGGAGCGCATTCATGAGGCTTTCGAGGCAACTGTTTCACTGCAGGTGAACTGGAGAAAAAAGTACATTTAGAGATATCTGATACTTCTGCTGAGCAACACTGATATAAACATGAGGAGAGGATATGCAGACAGGAATCGCCCATTTATGGTCATGTTCAAAGCAGCCAGAGGGAAACAAACTAAACTTTCTCACATTTCTACAGCGTAACTTTAACAATAGCAGAATGTTTCTACTGAATACAGAGACATGGGGAGGAGCAAATGCTTAAAAAACAAACAATGCTAACAGGAAGCTGCATTAGCTTCACGCTACATATGCTAACGCTCACAACAAACGCCGTTTTCCGCTTATACTGAACAATTTGCTGTGAAAAAACATCCATGTGGATCTAGTGTTGACATGACTTTATTTGTGTGAGATAAATATGTTTATTATACGGCTCTTCACAGCGCAAGCAGAAGCTCCGTTGATTTGAATGGGATTTCCCAACGTTCTCTCGGTCATTATTTTCTGATAAAGGAAAGTTGGTGCTTTCATATCACTCCGTGCGTACGTAGCAGCGACACTTTCTGTCCCGTCACTGAGAGAGAAGAATCGCTCGTGAAGTTAACGTGAGTCTGACTTTCAATTTACCCAGAGATTCACCACCATTCCTCCACCTGCGCCTTCAGCTAAGTAGCTAGGCTAGCTGCTAGCCTTGCTGCTTCTAGCCTAGCCAAACGTAGCCGAGCAACGCGCAAACTTTTGGGAACTATTTGTCGCGGAAGTCATTAAATAAACCTTTCGACCTTCATAAAAGTGTACGAAGTTTATGTTGTGTGTGTTCAGTTGCAAATGGCCGAATAATAAGCGGGAAAATGTATAGAACGCTGGTCATTATCGGGAAAATAAGCACCGACACCTGAATGTAATGTCCTGAAAGCAAACATTACAGTTCATTCTGGCCCCGGTCATGTTTGTATCCGCAGTGTTTTGGCCCAGGTTTAAAGGGGGAGAAAAAGCCAGAGCAGAAAGTCTAAATCAGCTGAATTACAAAGTGCTGTTCTCGGGAAAAACAAACCCAGGATCACGACCTCAGCACAAACACCTGATTAATCGCCGGGTGTTAGTTTTCTTAATTGTGGGGAAAATGAAATTAAAAAACCTAAACCGCCTTCACCTTTTTCTGTGTGTGTGTTTCCTCCAAGTAATTGCTTTCAAACGTTAAATCAAGTCACAAACAGACGGAGATCGAAGCGTTTCAGCGGGAGATAATGGGGCCTTTCGGAGATTTCAGATCGACGAGTCAAGGCCGCTGATGCGCTCGCTTAAAGGAAACATTAGGTCTCATTCAGAGCCGTGAAAGCCGACCGTCGGGCTTTTTCTGAGCCGCGCAGCCGGTTATGATACGTCCAGCCCACGGCCTCGCTTTGTGCCGCCGAGAAAGCGCCGCATCGCCTCGTAGAATGGAGTGGAGTCAGTTTTTTTCGGTTCAGTTTGGGAGGGTTTGAGAGTGGACAGTCCAGAGACTCTGTCCGCTCTTAGTTTCTGTCTTTTGGAGGAGGAGAAACTGACCCTCTGGCCTCGGTTTGTGAGCGGAAGAAACAGCTGCGTCCTGATTGGTCGGCAGTGTCATGTGATCTGCCCCGGAGCGCCTGCCAATCCAAATGTCTGAGGCCAAAGCTTTAACTGTAAGTGGTGGTTGGCGGTTTAAACCACCCGCCTAAACCGAATGCATTATGTCCTCGTTGGCTTTTATATAGGCCTGTGTAACACCGCATTTGAAATTTATTTTTTTCAATTTTGGTCACATTTTTCGTGGGTTTTTATTCTCATATTTGGTTGAATTTTTGTTGAATTTTTGTCACTTTTTTGTTGAATTTTTGTCACTTTTTGGTTGATTTTTTGTTACTTTTTTGTTGAATTTTTGTCACTTTTTTGTTGAATTTTTGTTGAATTTTTGTCATTTTTTTGTCATTTTTTTGTCACTTTTTGGTTGTTTTTCTTTCACATTTTTGTTGAATTTTTGTTGAATTTTTGTCACTTTTTGGTTGATTTTTTGTTACTTTTTTGTTGAATTTTTGTCACTTTTTTGTTGAATTTTTGTTGAATTTTTGTCATTTTTTTGTCATTTTTTTGTCACTTTTTGGTTGTTTTTCTTTCACATTTTTGTTGAATTTTTGTTGAATTTTTGTCACTTTTTGGTTGAATTTTTGTCACTTTTTTGTTGAATTTTTGTTGAATTTTTGTTGAATTTTTGTTGAATTTTTGTCACTTTTTTGTTGAATTTTTGTTGAATTTTTGTTGAATTTTTGTTGAATTTTTGTCACTTTTTTGTTGAATTTTTGACACATTTTTGTTGATTTTTTGTCACATTTTAGTTTAATTTTTGTCACATTTTTGTTGAATTTTTGTCACTTAATTGTCACTTTTTTGTCACGTTTTTTGTCACGTTTTTTGTTGCCTTTTCCAGCACATTTTTGCTTTGTCTTCATCCTCTTTTTCTCGCTATGTTGATGCCTTTCTTTTTAGCTTTTAGATTTGGGTAAAGCTCGGTTGAGGCGGGACCGGTGGCCCTTCTGTGCTCTTCCAGGATGGACACATGGCCAGTCCTGCCCCTGGGCTCAATTTGCAGTTTCTGGGGTAAATCCAGTGTCAGGTTTATAATTAAGATAAACTAATGAGCTGAAGAGGAGCTGCTTTTGAGGAATAAAGTTCACACAAACAGCTGGTTTAATCCACCTCCTTTTCAGAGCGTGAGCCGAGCAGACGAGTCCGGAGCGGGTCTTTCCGTGACAGTGACGTCCCGGTGGATGATCTGGCAGCTCCGCGCGCAGACGACTGAAGGGTTTCTCCGTCTTTCGTCATGCTGCGCCGCGTTTGACTGGACGCTCTGAAGCGAGGGGGGGGGCCGCTGTCGGCGCCGTCTCCGCTTCAAAGGAGCTTCAGCGAACGCGGAGGAGCCACACGGCGAGGAGCGACGAGGCGAACGGCGAGGAGCGACACGGCGAGGCGCTCGGCAACGCTCTTTATGTTTGTGTCCCTGAACAGAACTCACACGAGGAGGCGTTCAGACCGTGTTTACAGTCGGACACGGAGACGCTGCAGGTCTTTAACCCCTTAACTCCCGCCTGGACTGAGAGCGTTTTCTACAGTTTGGCTTCGCCTCAGTCTAAAAGCTTCTGGGAAAAAGCTGTGGAAATAGCAACAAAACTGAGACGAAAACAAGGATGGAAATGTGACAAAAAAGTGATGAAAAATGTATGAAAAAGTGGCAAAAAATGTCACAAGAAATTGACAAAAAATTGAAGAAAAAAATAACAAAAATGTGGCAAAAATGTGATAAAAATTTGACCAAAAAAAATGATGAAAAAAATGATGAAAAATGACAAACAAAAAAAAAGGACAAAAATTTGATAAAAAATGGACGAAAAAATAATAAAAAAAAATTGAGGAAAAATGACCTAAAAAATGACAAAAAATTGACAAAAATTTGATAAAAATTTGACCAAAAAATGATAAAAAAAATGATGAAAAATGACAAAAAAATGACAAAAAAGGACAAAAATTTGATAAAAAACGGACGAAAAAATAATAAAAAAATTGACGAAAATGTGACAAAAAATGACAAAAATGTGATAAAAATTTGACAAAAAAAAGAAAAAAAAATGAAAACAAATTGACGAAAAATGAGAAAAAAATTACAAAAAATGACAAAAATGTGAAAAAAAATTACAAAAAAAATGAGTTCCAAAAATGCGTTGAATACCCAACAAAAAAATGCTGGAAAAACAATCCGATGACGTGAGGAAAAAGATCCTCTCGGTTCAGGTGGGAGTTAAGAGGTTAAAAGCCTTTATTACATCATGTTTTAGTCTCTTTAGTCTTGGATTTGTGCTCTTTTTGGGAATAGCCACAATGAAGTGCACGTTCATACTGTCTTTTACTGTTTGTTTTAGTTGCTGTCCACTGTAAAGCACTTTGTGACCTCTGTCTGTGAGAAGCGCTATATAAATAAAGATTACTTACTTACTTACTTATACTAACCCAAAGGACAAGCCTCTTTCTTCAGACTTCAAACACCATTCACTTTATTCCAAAGTTTGCCGAGCGTTTTGTAACTGTATTTGTCATTTTTTTTTGTCATTTTTTGTCAAATTTTTGTCATTTTTTGTCACATTTTTGTCATTTTTTTTTCCAATTTTGTGTCATTTTTTGTCAATTTTTTGTCAATTTTTTGTCAATTTTTTCCAATTTTTTGTCAAATTTTTATAAAATTTTTGGTCATTTTTTGTCACATTTTTTGTCAATTTCTTGTGATATTTTTGCCACTTTTTCATAAATTTTTCATCACTTTTTTGTCTTTTTTTAATCATTTTTTGTCACAATTTGTCATTTTTCCGTCACATTTTTAATCAAATTTTTGTAATTTTTTTATCACATTTTTGTAATTGTTTTGTCACATTTTGCAACATTTTTGTCATTTTTTGGGTCATTTTTTGTCCATTTCTTGTGACATTTTTGCCACTTTTTCATCAATTTTTCATCAATGTTTTCTCACTTTTTTCTCTCATTTCCATCATTGTTTTCATCTCAGTTTTGTCTCTATTTCCACACCTTTCTTCCAGAAGCTTTTGGATTGGGGTAAAGCCAAACGTGAGAGAAAAAGGTTCTCAGTTCAGGTGGGAGTTAAGGGGTTAAACACGTTTCATCTTCACAACGCTGTGCCTTGGACGTCCAGCCTTTCGTGCTCCACGTGGATACCAAACCTGTCAGTATTTGTGAATGAACGAGCACATGTCGGAGTGACTTCCTGGATAAACCTGGCACGGGGAGAGTCTGTGGAAAAGGCCTCACCTCGGATTCCTTTGGAGCGAGCGCGGGTCCTCTTGTCAACACCCTCCACACTCATCTGCAGAGGAAACACAAACACATCCACGTTACTTCACTGATCTCCCTCCCCGACGACGAGGCCACGCCCAGAAACCCCGCGGGGAAGTCAGAGAGAGGAATGACAAACAAACGGACTTGATATGATCGGATCTGGATTGTTGACGTGCGGATTTGTCAAGTAGGTTTGGGGAGAATCTTGTTTATGATGTAATTCAGGGGGAGGCAAGTTTTGTTGGCGGAGGGGCCGATTTTCTTTATTGTAAACAGACCGAGGGCCACTGATATTTAGCTCAAAGTAAAGCTGGAAAAAATACCATCATGAGACTTAAAATTGTTTGAATTAAAGTTCTTTTATTTTAGAGAGGAACAAAAAGTGATCAATACAGTTCATTTTTATGTGTATTTTTTGTAATTTTTTGGTCAAATTTTTATCAATTTATTGTCACTTTTTTGTCACTTTTTTGTCACTTTTTTGTCATTATTTTGGTCAATTTTTTATCAATTTATTGTAATTTGTTTGTCACTTTTTTGTCACTTTTTTGTCACTTTTTTGGTCAAATTTCTATCAATTTATTGTCACTTTTTTGTCATTTGTTTGTCACTTTTTTGTCATTATTTTGGTCAATTTTTTATCAATTTATTGTAATTTGTTTGTCACTTTTTTGTCACTTTTTTGTCATTTTTTGTCACTTTTTTGTCATTTTTTTGGTCACTTTTTTGTCACTTTTTTGTCATTTTTTTGTCATTTTTTTGGTCAAATTTTTATCAATTTATTGTCATTTTTTGTAATTTTTTTGTCATTTTTTTAATCACATTTTTGTCACATTTTTGTCATTTTTTCCTAATTTTTTTTGTCAATTTCTTGTGACATTTTTGCCACTTTTTCATCACTTTTTTGTCAATGTTTTCAAAGTAAAGCTGGGGAAAATACCATCATGAGATAAATGACTTCAAATTGCTTGAATTATTTGAGAGAGGAAACAAAGTGATGGATACAGTGGGTAGAATAGTCTGCAAGGAGGGCAGGTGCTCTTCAGGTATTCATTTTTTTGTTGGGTATATAACTCATTTTTGTAACTTTTTTGTCATTTTTCTGTCAAATTTTAGCACATTTTTGTCATTTTTTTGTCACATTTTTATAATTTTTTTGTCACATTTTTGTCATTTTTTGGGTAATTTTTTCGTCAATTTTTGTGACATTTTTGTGACATTTTTGTGACATTTTTTGCCACTTTTTCATCAATTTTTCGTCATTTTTTTGTCACATTTTTATAATTTTTTTGTCATTTTTTTGTCACATTTTTGTCACATTTTCGTCAATTTTTGGCTCATTTTTTCGTCAATTTTTGTGACATTTTTGTGACATTTTTGCTACTTTTCCATCAATTTTTCGTCACTTTTTTGTCACATTTCCATTATTGTTTTCGTCTCAGTTTTGTTGGACTGGGGTAAAGCCAAACTAGAGAAAACCTGCTCGGTTCAGGCGCGAGGTGGAGTTTTCAAAAGTGTCTTAGTTTTATCGTCCTCACGCCTCTGCTCTGATTGACACCCGTCTCCATGGCGACTCAAGGGAAAGGGGCGGAGTTAAACGCTCCGCTCAGAGCAGAGTGAGAGAAAGGCAGTATCGGCTCTCGCTAAGTTTCAAATGTTAGAGTAGATGATCCCAAATGCCACAAAAAGCATATTTTCCTTTCCTCTATGTCCTGTAATTTCCTGCCGGGTTTGAACGCCTCGCACCGCGGTCCCTGCCCTCGCGGCCGGAGCCGACAATCACGTCCGTAATAATCATAATAATAATAATAATAATAATAACAGTAAAAGTTTGGAGAAGGGGCGACGGCTGCTGGAATAAAGGCCTTTTAAGCCCGGAGCTTCGTGCCCGGCCTTTCAGCGGCGCCGCTTCACTTCACGCCCCGCTTTTAACGCCACAAAGGAGCAGGTGTTAAGCGGCTGGAGCTGCATTAGCGCTCGCACACACACACACACACACACACACACACACACACGCACACAAAGACGCCATTAGCTTTGATGACTGGACTCAAATCACAGGCCTTTTCCTCTTTTTTTCTTCCATCTTTGAGCTCCTGCTTTATTCTTCTCGTCCACTTCAAGGCCGGCTTTACTGGAAATCGTGAGTTCAGTGAATTTTTTTATGTTAAAGATCATGTTTGTTCCCGCCTGTGACTCCCCGGCTCTTTCCAAGGCTGTATCCGAAAACAAAACACAACCAGGACAGAGCAGGAGGGAGATAAATGAGGAGGATTCGGAGCATCAAACCCACTTTGAAATCAGACAAATGAACTTTTACCATTTGTTTTTCACTTGAAATGATACAATATGATCTGAGTTAAGAGAAGAATGACTTGTTCCATTGGTGATGAGATGTTTTATCTGATCTAAGACCAAATCTACTCAAACTTTAGATTCAATCTCTTAATTCGAGTAGGTTTCTGTCATTTCTTCCTTCAAATTATTATTATTTTAAGTTGCACATAACCCTAAAATGTTAAAGTACTCTCTGATTTGGCCCCTTTGAGAAATATTAATATGCAAATAAGATCAAATTCCATGTCAGAACGTCCCGCTTGGTCGTATATAATGTCAAACAGTGATTCTTTACTGGCAGGTCGTAATTTTTGTCACTTTTTCGTCATTTTTTTCGTCAAATTTTTGTGATTTTTTTGTGATTTTCTTGTGATTTTTTAGTCATTTTTTTTGTCACATTTTTATCACATTTGTAGTCATTTTTTGTCATTTTTTCATCAATTTTTTGTCATTTTTTCATCAATTTTTTGTCATTTTTTTGTCATTTTTTGTCATTTTTTGTCATATTTTTGTCATTTTTTCATCAATTTTTTGTCATTTTTTGTCATTTTTTTGTCATTTTTTTTGTCATATTTTTGTCATTTTTTCATCAATTTTTTGTCATTTTTTTGTCATTTTTTCATCAATTTTTTGTCTTTTTTTTGTCATTTTTTTGTCATTTTTTAGTCATTTTTTTGTCATTTTTTTGTCATATTTTTGTCACATTTTTGTCATTTTTTCATCAATTTTTTGTCATTTTTTTGTCATTTTTTTGTCATTTTTTCATCAATTTTTTGTCATTTTTTGGTCACATTTTTGTCACTTTTTCATCAATTTTTCGTCATTTTTTTGTCATTTTTTTGTCATTTTTTTGTCACATTTTTGTCACATTTTTGTCATTTTTTCATCAATTTTTTGTCATTTTTTCATCAATTCATTTTTTTTGTCATTTTTTTGTCATTTTTTTGTCATTTTTTGTCATTTTTTTGTCATTTTTTTTTTCATTTTTTTGGTCATTTTTTTGTCATTTTTTTTGTCATTTTTTTTCATTTTTTTGTCATTTTTTCATCAATTTTTGGTCACATTTTTGTCACATTTCCATCATTGTTTCCGTCTCAGTTCTGTCTCTATTTTCACCCCTTTTTTCCAGAAGCTTTTGCACTGGGGTAAAGCCAAACTGGAGAAAATGTGCTCGGTTCAGGCGGGAGTTAAGGGGTTAAAGGGAAATCTACATCTCGGCTTGCAAACTC
Organism: Gobius niger; assembly: GCF_951799975.1. Lineage (NCBI taxonomy): Eukaryota > Metazoa > Chordata > Actinopteri > Gobiiformes > Gobiidae > Gobius > Gobius niger. Next base: position 30,039 of record NW_027639108.1, read on the forward strand.
CACACAGTAAGGCCCCGTCCAGGTGGGAATCGAACCCGGGACCTTCTAGCTGTGAAGCACGAGCACTAACCACTACGCCAGCTTTAACCAATACATTTATTCGACACGGACGAGTAAAAACCCTGATCTTTCCGCTGAATCAGATCCAACATGGCCGCCCGTCCGTACACACCGATTCATGTGAGTTTTTTTCTGCTTCCTCTCGAGGCGCCACTCGACTCTGGCTCGCGCTCGGCCGAGGGAAAACAAGCCGCCTGTGTGTTTTTAAAACCGCCGGCTCTCGAGGCTTTGGCAGCGGCTCCTTCCTGCCAAGAGGCTCTCGTGAAAAGGAGAGCGAGAGAGAGATGAGGCGAGGCTTTTTCTGTGCGCCTCATTCAGAGACCGGACGGAGCTACAGGTGCAGAACCTCACGCTCAAACATTTCCACACACATCAGAGAGTGCTTTTAACTTTGTTTTAAGGAAGAAATGATATAAATGTACTCGAGTTGAGAGGTTAAATCTAAGGTTTGAGTGGATTTGCTCTGGTTTTCAGGTGAGATAAAAGCTCTAGTGGACGTTATTCTCTTAACCTGTTAACTCCCGCCTGAACCGAGAGGATCTTTTTCCGCACGTTGTCAGAGTTTTTTTCCATCTTTTTTTTTGTTGGGTATTCAACTCATTTTTTCTCACATTTTTGTCTTTTTTTCTCACATTTTTGTCTTTTTTTGGTCTTTTTTGGTCAATTTTTAATCCATTTTTTTGTCAAATTTTAATCACATTTTTGTCACATTTTTGTATTTTTTTGTCAATTTCTTGTGACATTTTTGAGACATTTATGCCACTTTTTCATCCATTTTTCGTCACTTTTTTTTTTTATTTATTTTTTTTAAATCTATTTTTTGTCACATTTTTGTCAAATTTTTTGTCTTTTTATTTATTTTTTATCACATTTTTGTAATTTTTTTTGTCACATTTTCGTCATTTTTTGGTCAATTTTTTTGTCATTTTTTCGTAAATTTTTTATCAATTTTTTGTCATTTTTTTGTCACATTTTTGTCAAATTTTTATCATATTTTTTATTTATTTTTATATCACATTTTTGTAAAAAATTTAGTCATTTTCTTGTCAATTTTTTGTCATTTTTCGTCACATTTTGTCACATTTTTGTATTTTTTTTGTCATTTTTTCGTCAATTTTTCATCAAACTTTTGTCTTTTTTTTGTCACATTTTGGTCAATTTTTTGTCTTTTTTATTAATTTTTTTTATCACATTTTTGTTATTTTTTGGTCAATTTTTTTGTCATTTTTCGTCACATTTTGTCACATTTTTGTATTTTTTTTGACATTTTTTTTGTAAATTTTTTATAAAATTTTAGTCATTTTTTTGTCACATTTTTGCCACTTTTTCATCATTTTCGTCACTTTTTGTCAATGTTTTCTCACTTTTTCGTCACATTTCCATCATTGTTTTCGTCTCAGTTTTGTTGCTTTTTCTCACCTGCTTGCTTTTGCACTGGGGTAAAGCCAAACTGGAGAAAAAGTGCTCGGTTCAGGCGGGAGTTAAGGGGTTAAATCAGATAATTTTGTGTCATTTCACGTGAATGACACAAAACCTGAGTTCAAGTGGGTTTTACTCCATCGGCGCTTTAGCCTTTTTATCTTGGACTAGTTAAAACTGACTCAAACTCAACATAGAAGAACTTTAACTCAAGCAATTTTAAGTCATTTATCTCATTTAAGATGGTCATTTTTTTCCAGTGTTGTGTTTACTTTGGGCTAATAATCAGCGGCGCAAGAACCATCTCAGCGAGGGGTTTCCTGGTGGTTCCCAGAGTCAGGACTAAACACGCTTTGCCATTGTCGTCACTTTTTTTTTCCCTTATGTGTTTTGTCACTTTTAAATACTTTTTTTGCTGTTCTTTTGTCATTTTTTTGCCTGATTTTTTGTCTTTTTTTGCTGGATTTTTGTCTTTTTTTTGCTGGATTTTAGTCATTTTTTTTGCTGGATTTTTTGTCTTTTTTTTGCTGGATTTTTGTCATTTTTTCTGCTGGATTTTTGTCTTTTTTTCTGCTGGATTTTTTGTCTTTTTTTCTGCTGGATTTTTGTCATTTTTTTGCTGGATTTTTGTCTTTTTTTTGCTGGATTTTTGTCTTTTTTTTGCTGGATTTTTGTCATTTTTTTTGCTGGATTTTTGTCTTTTTTTTTGCTGGATTTTTGTCATTTTTTTGCTGGATTTTTGTCATTTTTTTGCTGGATTTTTGTCATTTTTTTGCTGGATTTTTGTCATTTTTTCTGCTGGATTTTTGTCTTTTTTTCTGCTGGATTTTTGTCTTTTTTTCTGCTGGATTTTTGTCATTTTTTTGCTGGATTTTTGTCTTTTTTTTGCTGGATTTTTGTCTTTTTTTTTTGCTGGATTTTTGTCTTTTTTTTTGCTGGATTTTTGTCTTTTTTTTGCTGGATTTTTGTCTTTTTTTTGCTGGATTTTTGTCATTTTTTTGCTGGATTTTTGTCTTTTTTTTGCTGGATTTTTGTCATTTTTTTTGCTGGATTTTTGTCTTTTTTTCTGCTGGATTTTTGTCATTTTTTTTTGCTGGATTTTTGTCATTTTTTCTGCTGGATTTTTGTCATTTTTTTTTTGCTGCTCTTTTGTCACCTTTTTGTTGAGTTTATGTCATTTTTTTTGCTCAGTGTTTGCCCCGTTTTTTCAAATTTTCTTTTGTAGTTTTGCACCACTTTATTTGACTTTTTCGCTGTTATTTCCCCTTGTTTTTGCTCATTTTTTATTACTAACAATTATTTTTTTCTACAGTCTATGATGAAAACCTACCAGAAACCCTGAAAACAAGGCACATTTCACACACGGGGTAACTCAATGCTTAATGTTTGGTCCTGAGTTCGAGGTGGAGGAGGAGGTCACTGATGGAAAGCGTTAATAATCACCCTCTGAAAGGTCGACCAGCATGTTTGTTTTCCCTCAGTTACATAATGCACCTTTAAAGAGTCCGTCATGAATCTCTAAACGGTAAGATCTCCTCTCCTCTGGCCCGTAGTGGTGCTGGGTCTTTGCATATATCGCCCCGGGCGCTCGGGAGTGCGTGGGCGGCGGAGGCTAAGTGCAGCGGAAAAGCCTCCTCTGATGGAGCAGCTCCGCCGGGGTCACGGCTCACGCTTTATTTCCGCTAATGTCTTTTAAAGTGAGCGATACGAACGGAAGGAATTCCACCGCCAGCTTCCAAGGCTGGAGACGAACGCTCGCTTAGAGACGCACTTTAGATTATAAAGCAGAGTTACAGCCGGATAACGAGACGCTTCAGAACCCACAACTTGGAATTCTTTGTACTAATAACTTTTTTTTTATTGTTGCAGGTGATTTAAGGATTTTCTTTAAGGGACTGCTGCGTTTTGGTTTTATATGCGGCAAAGGAGGCGGAGACAGAGTGCGCGCTGTCAGAGCCTGACCCCGTAACAACGCGCTGATTAATCAGTGAAACATCACCGTAGTTTGACTGAGATACGGGGCCCTTGCAGCCGCGGGTGTTTTCGTTTCACATGTTCGTTATAGCCGTTGTGCTGTAGCCTGGCTAACGCCAGACTAAAATCACAAGTGTTACTGCAGTTCGAAATGATTGGAGCCACACAGCAGTCTGGCGTTAGCCAGGTTAGTTCTGCTGCTGTGATATGACATTTCCGCTCGACACAGTGTGCAAACAACAACATTATTAGGCCGTTTCTGGAAATACTCCCACACTTTTGACGACTTTTACCGTGCTTTTTTTTCCTCTGCCGGATTTTTGTCATTTTTTTGCTGGATTTTTGTCTTTTTTCTGCTGGATTTTTGTCACTTTTTTTGCTGGATTTTTGTCACTTTTTTTGCTGGATTTTTGTCTTTTTTTTTGCTGGATTTTTGTCTTTTTTCTGCTGGATTTTTGTCTTTTTTTTGCTGGATTTTTGTCTTTTTTCTGCCGGATTTTTGTCACTTTTTTGTTGGATTTTTGTCTTTTTTCTGCCGGATTTTTGTCTTTTTTCTGCTGGATTTTTGTCACTTTTTTGTTGGATTTTTGTCTTTTTTTTTCTGGATTTTTGTCACTTTTTTTGCTGGATTTTTGTCACTTTTTTGCTGGATGTTTGTCACTTTTTCTGCTGGATTTTTGTCTTTTTTTTGCTGGATTTTTGTCTTTTTTTTTCTGGATTTTTGTCACTTTTTTTGCTGGATTTTTGTCACTTTTTTGCTGGATTTTTGTCTTTTTTTTGCTGGATTTTTGTCACTTTTTTGTTGGATTTTTGTCACTTTTTTGCTGGATTTTTGTCTTTTTTTTTAATGGATTTTTGTCACTTTTTCTGCCGGATTTTTGTCTTTTTTCTGCTGGATTTTTGTCTTTTTTTCCGCCGGATTTTTGTCTTTTTTTCTGCTGGATTTTTGTCTTTTTTCTGCCGGATTTTTGTCTTTTTTTCTGCTGGATTTTTGTCACTTTTTTTGCTGGATTTTTGTCTTTTTTCTGCCGGATTTTTGTCTTTTTTTGCCGGATTTTTGTCTTTTTTCTGTTGGATTTTTGTCACTTTTTTTGCTGGATTTTTGTCTTTTTTCTGCTGGATTTTTGTCTTTTTTTCTGCTGGATTTTTGTCTTTTTTCTGCTGGATTTTTGTCTTTTTTCCGCCTGATTTTTGTCTTTTTTTCTGCTGGATTTTTGTCACTTTTTTCTGCTGGATTTTTTGTCACTTTTTTGCTGGATTTTTGTCTTTTTTTTGCTGGATTTTTGTCACTTTTTTGCTGGATTTTTGTCTTTTTTTTGCTGGATTTTTGTCACTTTTTTGTTGGATTTTTGTCTTTTTTTGCTGG